>NC_066870.1:26165114-26225114 GCF_022985175.1 Labeo rohita | reverse complement strand
AACACGTAAGTGTTGTTTTTTTTATTTCAGTCAAGTGTCATAAATGTTGTTTTTGATGTATTGTTTGGTATTTTGAATAGGTGGCGATGGCGACTGGACAAGTTCTTTTTCAACGGTTCTTCTACTCAAAGTCCTTCATCAAGCATAGCTTTGAGGTAAATCAGAGATACAAAATGGAAAAAATTTGACTTAACCCATATTATGAAAAAAAATTAATGTGGTTGTCACTTTAAAACAGATTGTTGCCATGGCCTGCGTCAACTTGGCATCAAAGATAGAGGAATCGCCAAGAAGAGTGAGGGATGTGATCAACGTTTTCCATCACTTGAAACAAGGAAAAAGCAAAAAGTAAGTTAATTATGTGTTTCTGTTAGTGGTTAAAGTGTTATTTAGCAATTAGCCTAAAGTCCAAGAAATTTAGTGATGAAACCTGTAGAATTTAAAATCCCTCAGTTACTAAGCTGTGCTCTGCTAAAACGTTGGGTTTCACATCTAATGACCTAAAATCATTTTGAAAATTTGGTGAAATTTGTTGAGCTCTTGAATTAGTGTTTTTTTTTTTTCCTTTCTTTTTTTTTTTTTTTACTTAGAAACATGACAAATGTTTTTGAACAGCAAGGGTTTTTTTTGTTTTGTTTTTTAAAGAATTTTCTTCTGCTCACCGGCATTTATTTGATCAAAAATACAGCAAAAGCAGTAATATTGTGAAATATTTTGATTTTAAAATGAGTGTTTTCTATTTGAATATATTTTGAATGTAATTTATTTCTGTGATCAAAGCTAAAGTTTTTTTTTTCTTTTTTATTATTCTTGTCTTCAGTGTCACATGATCCTTCTGAAATCATTCTGATATGCTGATTCGCTGTTCAGAAAACATTATTATCATCATCAATATTTAAGTGCATTTTTTTTTTTCTTTTTTGATGAATAGAAAGATACAAAGATCAGCATTTATCTGAAATGAAAAGCTTTTTGTAACATACACTATACCATTTAAAAGTTTGTAGTCGGTATAACTTTTTTTTTTATGTAAGAAATTATGGAAATTAATACTTTTGTGTAGCAAGGATGCTTTAAATTTTTGCTGTTCTTCTGAACTTTCTATTCATCAAAGAAACGTGGAAAAAATTATATTCAGCGGTTTTCAACATAATGTTTTTGAGCAGTAAATCAGAATATTAAAATGACTTCTGAAGGATATTTTGACTGGAGTGATGATGCTAAAATTTGAAAAGTTTTGAAATCACAGGAATAAACTAAATTTTAAAATGTATTCAAATAGATTTTAAATAGTAAAAAAAAACTATATAAAATTTTGCTGTTTTTCTGTACTTTGGATTAAATAAATGCAGGCTTGGTGAGCAGAAGAGACTTTAAAAAAAAACTTAAAAAACAAAAAACCTGTTGACTGATAGTGTATCATATCTAACATGCATTTATATCAGCTGTTGTTTTTGTGTTGAACCAGGAGCATCCCTCTCGTTCTTGATCAAAACTACATTAACACCAAGAACCAAGTGATCAAGGCAGAACGCCGTGTCCTTAAGGAGCTGGGCTTCTGTGTTCACGTAAAACATCCACACAAGGTAAGGTTTTGATTTCTAAAATTCTGCTGCTATCTGGAATCTATTTTGCTGCTATGATCAATTTCTGTGTATGAAAATATTTAATTTTCGGTTTTCTATGCTTTCAGATTATAGTCATGTACCTACAAGTTCTTGAATGCGAGAAGAATCAGATGCTGGTTCAAACAGCATGGTAAGTTTGTTTGTTTTTGGAACTTATAAAAATGCCCTTTAAATTATGACTTGGAATTTTTTCCCCTTATAGAGAAGACATTGCATCAGGTTTATGGTTGGACTCATGCCGTGTTTCCACTAGTAAAATTTGCTGATAAGACCTTGAACTTGTGTGAAAGAACTTGGTACTTAAGTATCAAGAGGACCTAGTGGAAACACTGCATTATAAAGCATGAATTGCATTATAGCTTGGTATACCTAAAGGTAAGATAGGTTCACATCATTCTGGCATCACACGTTTTCTGGTAATAAAAATGCAAATAAAAACTGAAGAAAAAAAAAAAAGATATAGATCAGGGGTGCCCAAACTCGGTCCTGGAAGGCTGGTGTTCTGCAGAATTTAGCTCCAACCCCAGTTAGACACACCTGAACCAGTTAATCAAGCTCTTACCAGATATGCTAAAAAGTCCCATCAGGTGTGTGGAGGCAAGTTGTAGCTAAACTCTGCAGGACACCGGCCCTTCAGGACCAAGTTTAAGCACCCCTGCTATAGATCATATGTTTGTTCATTTCTTGCACATCATTGAGGTTAAGGCTTTTGGAGAGCTCTGTTTAACTTTGTCCTTTCTCTACTCTTTGATTAAAGGGTAGCCCATGGTGGTAAGTGTCACAGAAAACACCCGAACTCCTCAGGCACAAGACCCAGGAACCCCTCCCACCTCATTGGCTGGCCTTTTCGAGACTGCCAGCCAATCCTGTGAGAGCTCTCAGCGGAGGTTCTCTGAATGGAAGGCCTTGGCTTTGCTGGGGGGGTCCAGGATTTGCTTTTTTTTTTTGTTCCCCCAAAGAGCTTGAGTGCTAGTTCTTAGTTGTGCACTTTTTGCTCTCTAAATCCAAATGATTTTTTTAGCGGTGAAAACGGTATGTCACTTTTTCATGTGAATCATGTTCATGTGAATTTTGTTACAGTAAGTTGTCCCTTATATCCACCATGAAGTGATTCTTGCCTCTTCTCACACCTTTTTGATATGGGGTTTGAAAAATTTTGATTTCGCAACACATGCACTTTGTTTGTGCTTCAGTTTTGTGTTTTGAAGTTATACATGATTCAAATTTGTTACAATTTTACTATTGCTGCCATCATGGCTACATTTAAAAAGTGAGGGAAAGGACATGAAGTTAAGAGTCTCCAGAAGCCATATGAAAGTGAGAGAGAGCATGGCAGGTGTTGCATAGGTGTCTCTATGTGTTGCAGGAATTACATGAATGATACCCTCAGAACCAATGTGTTTGTGCGATTTGAACCCGAGACCATTGCGTGTGCCTGCATTTACCTCGCTGCTCGAGTGCTACAGGTATGTCCTTAAGATTTATTAAGTTGTCTTTTTGTATCTTTGATTCCCCTTATTCATTATGTATTTTTTTGTTTCCACAGATTCCCCTTCCTTCCAAGCCACACTGGTATCTTGTTTTTGGTGCTTCTAAGGAGGACATCAAAGAAATATGCATTAGCACAATGAAGCTTTACTCTAGAGAAAAGGTAGCTAGAGTTTATAAAGCTTGACACATATTACTTTGACTGTCTTTATTTCTGCTAATTGTTGTTAATACATGCTGTTGGTAATACTCCATCCATCTTTCAGCCTAACAGTGAACAGCTTGAAAAACAGGTGGAAAAGAGGAAGGTGGCCCTGGAGGAGGCAAGATTAAAAGCCAAAGGACAGAATCCCAGTGGCACGCCAGCACTCGCTGCCATTGGTGGATTTTCCCCAGCATCAAAACCCTGTAAGTAATTGTTTCTGTTTGCTTTTACTTACTAAATGAGCTTTTTGCAAGTACTTGTTAGTTCACACGTGGCTAAAATGTTTTCTTTTACAGCTTCTCCACGAGACGTGAAGATGGAAGAAAAATCGCCAAACTCTAAACTAGTAAAGGAGTCTGAGAACAGACAGTTGTTTCCCAAGAGTCCTTTAAATGGGTAAGTTTTTTTTTTTTTTTTTTTTTTTTTTTTTTTTAAATAGACCACCTAAACCGAATAGTAGTGTGGGGTTTTTTTTCTTTATTTGTGCCGGGCAGTGTGACTGTATATACAGTATTAAATGTGGGGAGATAGTAGTCAACATTTAAAGTGGATCAAAACCTTTCAAAGTTGTCCTAAAAGCAAATCAATACCCATTTTTGTCTTAGGACAACTTTGAACTTTTCTGATCCACTTCAAATGTTGTCTACTGTATACTAACCAACAGATTTGTCTTTTGCTAGAGACTGTTATACAGATTATACTGGTATATCTGCAACAATTTTTATCAAATCAATGAATTAAATGCCAAATTTCATAATTTATGGGTAATTTGACCGTTTTGGGGTAAAAATTTAAAAAGTCCTTTTTCACTTTTGAATGTAAGGTTGTTTATTACAATTTTCTGGGTACATTTTGATCAAAAACTATATTGTGAAATTTTTATTATGATCCAATAAAATTTGGTCATGATGCACATTTTTATTAGTAGTTTAAAACATTTAAAATGTATTAATATTTCTAGTTTTCTTGAACTTTTTTCACATTTTAATTTAGCTATAATTTATATTTGAACTAATATATATTTTTTGTTTTTCAGTTTTAATGGTTAAATTAAATTCTATTGATCAAAAAGCATGTCTAATAAATTGAAATCACAAAACGTATACAATTTGACAGCAATTTATTAAGTTTAACAAAGATTAACTTTTTAAGGCCCTATGAAGTTTTTTTTTTTTTTTTTTTTTTTTTTCCTCAAATGTAGTTTTATTTTTATTAATTTGTGTTTTCCATTAATTTTCTGAATTCCATTTTAATGGTTTCATTTAAATTTTATTAATCCAAAGCATCTCTATATAATTAATTTTATATAAAAAAAAACAAATTCATTACTATTACTAGTATTATTATTATTATTGTTGCTTTTTTTCTGGTAAATAAATTCTAGTAGGTTTTTGTTTTGTTTTTTTCCTGGTAAATATTATTTAAAAATATTTTAATTTTATTAGTTTCTTCAAGTTAAACCAAACTTTTTTTTTTTTTTGACAGGTTGATTCAAAGACCTTTACGTTTTTGTTTGTAAATGATATGATGGTAGTTTTGGATTTTCTTACAAGAAACATTAAAATGCTCATGAAATGAACTTTGCGTTCGTGTATGTGTTCATATTGAGGCGGCAGAGGCTGAAAACAGTGAGCGTCACGTGCTTCAGTATGTGTGTAGTAAATGAAACCGCGTGTCTGAACTGTTCATTCACACAGACGCACAAAACAGGCAGGATTCACATTTACACAGTATTTTGTGGCATAATATGTAACTTTTTCCTGATGAGCGGCACCATGAAGGATTCTGTCTTCCATTTGGGTGCTTTTCCGGTCTCCATAGAAATCCATGTAAAAGTGGGGTAAAAAAAAAAAAAAAAAAAAAAAAAAAAAGGTGTGTTTAGAAAAAGGTAGTTTCACAGATACTAGTCTAAATTGAGTTTTGTTGTAAGTATACCGGCCTACTTTTGATCCAAATCCTTCCAAAATGTGGCAAATTCCACAACATTACAGTAAATTCCGTTTTTATGACTGGATTCCGTGATTCCATCCACGTTTTCAGCATTGTGGAAATCATAGAGCCCTAATATTGTTTTGGTTAATGGCAACACTGGTGTCGATCTGTTTTGTTGTACTGTACTGCACTGTATGGTTTGTTAATTTTGCTTTATTTTTCTTGTACAGCAGCATGAAAAAAGAGGACAGCAAAGTGTTTCAGAATGGCAAGAACCACAGCCGGTCTCGCTCACGATCTCGCTCGCCATCTCGTTCTCCACACAGACAGTAAGTTACAACATGTACTTTGACTTCAAGTGATATTTTATACCTGTACACCAGGTTGATGTTTAAAATAGATTTATTCGTTCTGCTCCTGACATGATGTTCTCTTACTTTTAGTCGGAGGAGCCACTCAGGAACATACAGCTCTCAGAGCAGCCACAGCCCATCGCCACGGCAACACAAAGGTCGCAGAGCTTCGCCAATTACACAGCTCAGGACGGAGCGAGACAGACCGAGCGAGTCTAGTCGACATAGCAACAACAAAAGGAGGAGATCACGGAGCCGATCTCGCAGCAACTCCCGCGAACGAGCCCGTGACCGCGACTACCCGAAACACAAGGGCGATCGCAGCCACCACTGGGATCATCGTGAACGTGAACGTGACCGTGACAGATCACATGATCATGGACGAAGCAAACACCAGAGCCGGTCACATTCTGGACACAGCCACAGCAGACACAGAAGATGAGACATACGGCACTGCTGAACGAAACCGGGGGAATTACAAAGGCATTGGACAACAGGACTAAATTGTAGATTGAAAAAAATGCTTGCTTCAATACA
Organism: Labeo rohita; assembly: GCF_022985175.1. NCBI lineage: Eukaryota > Metazoa > Chordata > Actinopteri > Cypriniformes > Cyprinidae > Labeo > Labeo rohita. The sequence continues at coordinate 26,218,971 of NC_066870.1, read as the reverse complement.
ATGTTCACCCTTGTTAAGAAGTGGATGTTCTCTCAGTGTTATTGTTCTTGCATCTGACTGGCTCATTTAGAGTTCAGTTCAGCAGGGTAGTGGTGCCTTTTATGTATTTTGACAATTGTGTTTTACGTTAAACTTGAAAGTGAACAACGGACTGCTAAAAATCTGCCTATATCAGGGATCACATTTGCACAGGAAAGAGCAGATGAGACCTGTGCCTGTTAAATATTTTTCAAATGCACAGCTGTTTGTGCACTGTACAAATAAAGCTTATTTTTATGACGACTTCTTTGTATTCATCTCTCTTCACAAAATAAAAATTATGCTATATTCAAATTCTGAGGGCTTTTGTTTTACTGTGTTGTGTTTGTCTATTGAGTTACTTCAAATGAATGAAATAAAACTCTAGAAAACGCTCATTGGATTTTTTCACAAAATTATTGGTATAACAACGTTTGACAGCTGGTTAAACAGCATGACATTTCATGTCTTGACCACATTAGCAGAATGAATGGTAAATTATGTGAAGTTTACTAGTTCATTTATTACAGATTATTAATCTAGGTTGTTAATTTACTTAATGTTAATGTGAATATATTATCGTTATTGTTCTACTACAAGCATGGTGCGTCGTGTTATTCTCGTGAACGCGCATCCAAGACTGACAAAAAAAGTTGTCGACAAAAGTCGTTATTTTTGTTTTCTTTATTCATAAAAAATATTATCGTGGCTTCATGATATTACGGTTGAACGACCAGTGTGACATGGACTGTTTTATGGATGTACTTACTACCATTCTGGGCCATAAAACGTTTAAGGTGAGTTGCAGGGTCAGAAAGCTCTTGATTTGTGTTGAGAAGATGAACGAAGGTCTCACGGGTTTGGAACGACATGAGGGTGAGTAATAAATGACAATATTTATTTTTGGGCGAGCGATCCCTTTAGTGGAAGTAGTGACAGATTTTCTTGTGTATTGAGAAATATATTGCATTATTGAAACATAAATGTAGGACGGGAGCTAGGGTTGCCAGGTTTTCACAACAAAAGCCGATCAATTGCTACTCAAAACCAGCCCAATGGCGTTTTGGAGGGGGTTTCCCCGGTTCGGGGGTAAAATTCACGTTTTTGGCAGAGTTCACCTGGTAAAATTCACATTTCACCGGTTAAATATCAAGTTTTTGATGTCGCTTTAACCCGCGGACATGAAAAACAACTCGCGGCAACAGTTTTAAAACAGCCCAATTCCGCGGGAAACTTGGCGACAGTGGCGGGAACTTCTAGTCATCGTTTTATTCATGTGAGCTTGCAATTAATTGTAAGAATGACTGAATGTTTGGAGAAATCTGGCATACGTCAAAAGTATGTCGCTTTATCTGAAGATTGAGTTGTATTTTATTTAAAAATTACAATGTCAACAGTAATTTCAATAAATTATACGAGTTAAATGAATTGTTCACGATAAGATCAATAACATACATTAAGAAAAGCTGAATTTAGAACATAGTGAATTTTTATTTCAACTCAGATTGAAAGTTTTGTGTTCATGATACCGATTATATCAATATAAACGAATAGAATGTTGTTGTGAAGTGCTACAGAATAAATACTAATGTTTCCAGGTAAAAAAGTTGTACTGTATGTGTCATTTTTAAAGTGCAAGCATTTCTTTGCATTGTCAGTACACAATGGTTACACATTGGTGTGTACAAACTGCATATTTAAATGTAAAAGGAGAACACTTTTAGTATCCGTGTAATACAGGACACTGTTATACTGCTTAAACTTGATCATATTGGCCTGAAACAAGTCATATTTAAAGGGAAAACGCAGTAAAATACAATTGCAGTCTCTAAAGCTGTTGAACTTGTCATCCGGTGACTGTTCCAGGCGTTATCCTGCGTATATGTGTGTAGGACTTCCTAAGAGTCACACTGCCATGATGAGATACTCCACGTGGAAGCACACACTCCTCAGTCAACTTTTTTGTCTCTGGGTTCCAGCAGAGAACAGTAGCAATCACTTCGTTCTTGTCGTCACGGCCACCGGTAATGAAGATTTTGTTATTGCAGGCAGCAATGCCACAGCTGGCCCTCTCACAGCCCAGCTGGATTATTAGCGACCAGGAGTCTTCCAGAGGACTGTAGGAATACAAGGCCTTCATCGCGCCACCTGTATTTGAGAGGAAATTACACATTTAATCATCAAAGCATGGTGGTTGTCTCTGGTGAGTAGTTTTATTTAAGAAAAAACGTAATAGATACAAACCAACAACAAAAATGGCATCCTTAAAGGTCACCGCATTCGTGCATTTGGCCTCAGTTGGCATCGGGCATTTTAGGGTCCATTTATTTGATATGGAATCAAAGCATTGCATGTTGTTTGTGGCTAGCTTGCCATTGGGACCTCCACCTATCACAAAGATGTATTTGTCATAGCTGGCAGCAGAGAAGGAGCTTACGCTTAGCATGAGCGGTGCTGCCTGGAAGATGGAGAAAAATCTTAAGTTGTGAAGTGTAATGAAAGTTCTTGTATATATGATCAGATTAACCATCATAAATGCACTGAAAAGTTATGATAGGTGCATCATCATTCATACAGCCATTACTCCAGTCTTCAGTGTCACATGATCCTTTGGAAAACATTCGTGCTGATTTGATGCCCAAGTATTAATAATAGTTCTTATTATTCACGTTGAAATCTTTTGTAACATTATAAATGTCTTTAGTGTCACCTTTGACCTATTTAATGTTTTTGCTTAATGAAAGTGTTACTTCCTTTTAATCTTTTTTTTCTTCTTGCTAACCCTTAACTTTTGTGTTGTGGTTTATACAAAAATATGTAACAGCAAAAGCAGCATGTTAATAACCTTACTTATAATAATACTTATTTCTTATTTAAATCAGCATATTATAATGATTTCTGAAGGATCATGTGACACTGAAGACTGGAGTAGCAGCTTTATAGGAATAAATGACAGTTTTAAATGTCTTATACATTTCAATACATATTTTCATTGCACACATTTTTTCATACATTAAATATACTCTGTACTTTATAGACATTTTTGGCCCCCATGAAAAATACAAAATTGTGCTGTGGTAAAACTAATAAACACTCTTTAATTAGATAATTGTTAACTAAAAATGAATAGGTATTTCTCTTTTTTGGGGGGGACTGCAAAGTATGGAAGCCCTTTTCTGCCATTAAATAAAAAAAAAAAGGTAATTGTGACTTTTTATCTCACAATTCTGACTTTTTTTTTCTCGCATTTACGAGTATACAATCTTGCAAATTCTGACTTTTTCCTCAGAATTGCTTGACATAAACTTGGAATTCTGACTTTTTTTCTCAGAATTGTGCGATATAAACTTGAAAAATTGTGAGTTTTTAATCACAATTCTGACTTCATAACTCGCAAGTGCAAGTTTATATTTCAGAGTTCTGAGAAAAGGGTCAAATTGCAAGAAAAAATGGCAGAATTGTAAGTTTTTATCTCTTATTTATTTCTCGCAATTCTGAGTTTATATCATGCAATTGTGCATTTTTTTCTATAACTCAATTGCAAGTTTATATCTCAATATTCTGAGAAAAAAGTCAGAATTTTGAGCTTATATCTCACAATTCTGACTTTTTAACTCGCAGTTGCAAGTTTATATCACGCAATTATGACTTTAAAACTCTCAGTTGCAAGTTTATATCATGGAATTCTGACTTTATAACTCGCAATTAAAATTCTGTAATTTTATGCCCTTTTTTTCCTCACAATTTAAAGTTTATATCTCACAATTCTGACTTTTTTTTATTAGAATTGTGAGATATAAACTTGCAATTGTGAGAAAAAAATGCAGTTTCATCTCACAATTCTGACTTTCTCGCAATTCTAAGTTTATATCATGCAATTGTGAGAAAAAAAGTTAGAATTGTGAGTTTATATCTCGCAATTCAGCTTTTGTTTTCTATAACTCGCAATTGCAAGTTTATATCAAACAATTCTGACTTTATAGCTTGCAATTGCAAGTTTATATCTCACAATTCTCAGAAAGTCAGAATTGTGAGCTTATATCTCGCAATTCTGACTAAAACTCGCAGTTGCAAGTTTATATCTCACAATTCAGAATTGTGAAATATAACCTTGCAATTGTGAGAAAACAATGCTGAATTTTATCTCACAATTCTGACTTTATTTCTTGCAATTCTGAGTTTATATCATGCAATTCTGAGAAAAAAAGTCTGAATAGTGAGTTTATATCATGCAATTCTGACTCGCAAGTTCAAGTTTATATCTCACAGTTGTGAGAAAAAAATTGCAGAATTGCGAGTTTTTATCTCCCAATTTTGAGTTTATATCATGCAATTGTCAAAAAGTCAGAACTGTGAGTTTATATCTTGTAATTCTGACTCGCAATTTTGTTTCCCAATTCTGACTTTATAACTCGCAATTGCGAGTTTATATCTCAAAATTCTGAGAAAAAAAGTCAGAATTGTGAGCTTATATCTCACAATTCTGACTTTATAACTCACAATTAAAATTCTGTAATTTTATGCCCTTTTTTTTTTTAACAATTGCAAGTTTATATCTCACAATTCTGACTTTTTTTTATCAGAATTGTGAGTTATAAACTTGCAATTGTGAGAAAAAAAATGCAGTTCCCTATCTGTCGTACACTCCGAGTTGTGTCGAGTAGTGTACGACACTAGGGGTCGCCCTTGAGAGTCCAAACACCTCTGACAGTTTTGAGAAAGGCCAATGAAAATTGGGTGTGCAGATTTGCATAGCTGGCCACGCCCCCGGACATCCGGGTATAAATAGGGCAGCGTGTGCATCTGCTCACTCGTTCTGTTCTTCGGAGCCGAATGCAGCGTCTCTCTGTGAGAAGCGGCAACATTCACCTCTCTCGTCGTTGGATCTACGGCACAGACAGCGGTCTCTCCCTCTCTGACACGGCTCGTGTTGTGAGAGTTCCCCTGGGTGCGTCGACGGCGATCTTCAAGAGAAGATTTTCCTCTAATTGAGCAGATTTTCTCTAAAAGAGCTCCACGGGCGGATTGTGTGTTTCATTATGCCTTTCCGTCCGTGTCCAACTGGTTGCGGATTTTACCTTTCCCCTAACGATCGGCACGATCGCTGTGTTCAGTGCTTGGGGCGTGAGCATGCTGAAGCAGCGTTCGCTGAGGGAGGTTGTCAGAACTGCGAAGACATGCCCTTGGGCACGCTCCGCTCACGGGCCGCGTTCTTTGCGAAGAAGCCGCGGCGCCATTCAACTGCTTCCCGCTCCGGTCCTTCTACTTCCGGGTACGAGGCCGCAGCGATGTGCGTTGAAGAAGAGCGGCAGGGGGACGACGTTTTGCCGGGTATGTCCCCGCAAACCGTTCACCCTGTGTGTCCACCGATGGAGTCTCAGGACGATTTTGAAAGCTCGTCTCAGTATGGGCTGGATCTTTTGTTCGGGGCTCCTGCTGAGGAAAAGGCAGGGTCTGTAGCATCGGAGGGAGAGCCGTCAGAGGCTGACGTCACGGCTGAACTCACCGCTCCGGCGGGAGGGTCTCAGTCTGTGGCAGATGCCGAAATGGCCGCCGCACTTAAACGGGCAGCCAAGGAGATTGGGGTTGTGTGGGTCCCCCCGCCCAGCCCTGAGCCTTCAAGGCTGGATGACTGGTTCCTGGGCAGTGCACGTGACTCGAAGCCACGTTCCTCCCCGGTCCCGTTTTTCCCGGAAGTGCATGAGGAGTTAACGAAGTCGTGGAAAGCCCCTCTGTCGGCTCGTTCACGGCACGCTATCTCCCCGTCCCTCACCACCCTCGATGGCGGTCCAGCGAGGGGGTATACGGAGGTCCCCCAGGTGGAGAGAGCGATTGCGATGCACTTGTGCCCGCAAAACGCCGCCTCCTGGAGGGGCCGCCCGAGACTCCCGTCCAGGGCTTGTAAGTTTTCGTCTGCGCTTGTAGCGAAGGCTTATGCGGCCTCTGGGCAAGCTGCGTCCGCCTTACACGCTATGGCGATTTTGCAGGTCTACCAGGCTAAGGTTCTCAAAAACCTGCACGAGGGTGTTCCTGACCCAGAGCTGTTACACGAGCTGCGCTCTGCGACCGACTATGCTCTTCGGGCTACGAAGGTTACGGCGCAGGCTCTGGGGAGGGCGATGTCCACTATGGTGGTCAGGAGCGCCACCTATGGTTAAACCTGGCCGAGATGCGAGATGCCGAGAAAGCACGCTTTCTTGACGCTCCCATTTCCCAGGCTGGTCTCTTCGGCGAAACCGTGGAAGAATTTGCCCAGCAATTCTCCACGGTGAAGCAGCAGACGGAGGCCATCAAACACATCCTGCCTCGGCGTGCAGCGAGCGCGGGCCCAGCTCAGCCGAAGCAGCAACCTCCGCCTGCCCCCGCCGAGGAAGACCCCCTACGAGGGCGGCTCAGGCCCCGCAACCTGCCGGTCCTGTAGCCAGTCCTGCCCAACGGTCCAGCACTCGTAGGAAGGTGGCACCGCCAGCCCGTCCTCAGGCCACTAAGAACCCGCGTCAGGCTTCAAAGCGTTCCTGAGACGGGCAGCCCAGGGAGGGAGGATCTTCTGACCTGTCCGGATCCGCACTCGACGAGGGGACGAGCGCTGGATTCGGCTTCCACCCGGCTGTCTGCCGCACGGCAGACGGCCACCACATGGTCAATAAAAGAGCTATTTCCTTCTTCTCTGGGCACAATATGCAGCACCTCCGACCCTCTACTCGACGGTCGGATGCTGCTTCCATTATCGGAATCAGACGGTCGCACAACACCTGTGCTCCCGTCTGCTCTGAAACAACGAGCTCGTCCAGACGATCTCCCCTCTCGGGTGGATCATCTGCACAGCTCTTACGGTTCGGACTCCCTGGACAAGACAGCCAGTGTGGTTCGGGGCTTCTTACCTCCGGCCACACACTGTTTTTCCAGCGACGGTACCCCCACCCTTGGTACACCGAATGTAACTCCTCTGAGACCCTTAGCGGAGAATTTTTCGGATTGGTTAAATCTCCCCAATCCTTCCCGCTGGCTCCTCAGGACCATTCGGCTCGGCTACGCCATCCAGTTTGCACGGCGTCCACCCAAGTTCCGCGGTGTTCTCACTACGTCGGTTCAGGGCTCCAACACCGCGGTTCTTCGGGCGGAAATCGCAGTCCTTCTGGCGAAGGATGCGATAGAAACTGTCCCCTCAGCCGAAATGAAGAAAGGGTTCTACAGCCCCTACTTCATTGTACCCAAGAAGGGTGGCGGTCTCAGACCAATCTTGGATCTGAGGGTCTTGAATCGGGCCCTGCTCAAGCTCCCGTTCAAGATGTTAACCCTCAAGCACATTCTCACGTGTGTCAGAATTCAAGATTGGTTTGTGGCCATAGACCTGAAGGACGCGTACTTTCATGTCTCAATCCTCCCAAGACACAGGCCGTTCTTGCGGTTTGCCTTCGAAGGACGGGCATATCAGTACAAGGTTCTCCCCTTCGGCCTCTCCCTGTCGCCCGGGTCTTTACGAAGGTAGCGGAGGCCGCCCTTTCCCCCCTCAGGGAAATGGGCGTACGCATTCTCAATTATCTCGACGACTGGCTGATTCTGGCTCACTCGTGGGATTTGGTTTGCGCACACAGGGACATGGTTCTCAACCATTTGGCTCGGTTGGGGCTTCGGGTCAACTGGGAAAAGAGCAAACTCTCCCCGGCACAGAGGATCTCTTTTCTCGGTGTAGAGCTGGACTCGGTCAGTATGTCTGCGCGTCTCTCCCGGAGCGTGCACAGTCAGTTCTGAGGTGTGTGGCAACACTCAGGTGCGGGTCAGCGGTCCCCCTAAAACAGGTTCAGAGGCTCCTAGGGCACATGGCATCCTCAGCCGCGGTCACGCCACTGGGGTTGATGCACATGAGACCGCTGCAGCACTGGCTTCATACTCGAGTCCCCAGGTGGGCGTGGCATCGAGGCACATTTCGGGTGAACATCACACCATCGTGTCGCCAGACACTCAGCCCTTGGACAGACATTATGTTCCTACGGTCAGGAGTTCCACTGGAACAGGTGTCCAGACGCATCATTGTCACCACAGATGCTTCCAAGACAGGCTGGGGTGCCACCTGCAACGGGCAGGCAGCTTCCGGGGTCTGGACAGGCCCCCGACTGTTTTGGCACATAAATTGTCTGGAGTTGTTGGCAGTGCTCCTCGCCCTGAGGAGGTTCCGTTCTATGATTCAGGGCAAGCACGTGTTGGTCAGAACCGACAACACTACGACTGTGGCCTACATCAACCACCAGGGCGGTGTACGCTCCTTTCGCATGTCACAACTAGCCCGCCACCTGCTGCTCTGGAGTCAACACAGACTCAAGTCTCTACGAGCCACTCACATTCCGGGCGAAGCCAATCGTGTGGCCGATTCCCTGTCACGACAAGTTTCGCTCGGAGGCGAGTGGAGACTCCACCCCCAGTCGGTCCAACTGATTTGGGATCGATTCGGCCAGGCACAGGTAGACCTCTTTGCCTCACCGGAATCCACCCACTGCCAGCTGTGGTACGGTCTGACCGAGGCCCCCCTCGGTATAGACGCACTGGCACACAGTTGGCCGAGGGGCCGGCTCAAGTATGCGTTTCCCCCAGTGAGCCTCATCGCACAAACCTTGTGCAAGGTCAGGGAGGACAAGGAACAGATTCTCTTGGTGGCCCCCTTCTGGCCCAACAGAACCTGGTTCTCGGACCTGGTGCTCCTGGCATCAGCCCCTCCCTGGCGCATTCCTCTGAGGAAGGACCTCCTTTCTCAGGGGAAGGGCACAATTTGGCACCCGCGCCCCGATCTTTGGAACCTCCACCTTTGGTCCCTGGACGCGACCAGGAGGACTTCAGAGACCTTTCACCTTCAGTGGTAAACACACTTCTACAGGCAAGAGCCCCCTCTACCAGACGGCTGTATGACCTAAAATGGCGCATCTTTGTGAACTGGTGTTCTTCTCACGGGAAGGACCCACGGAGCTGTGGCATCAATTCAGTGTTATCCTTCCTTCAAGAAGGCCTGGACAGGCACCTGTCTGCCTCAACACTCAAGGTTCATGTCGCAGCTATATCAGCTAACCATGACTTGGTGGGGGCAGATCGGTGGGGAAACACGATTTGATAATCAGGTTTCTTAGAGGAGCCCGGAGGCTGAACCCTCCTCGGTCGCATCTCATCCCCTCTTGGGATCTTGCTGTGGTTCTCCTAGGCCTACAACAAGATCCATTCGAGCCCCTTCAGTCAGTCGAACTCGATGCTCTCTCCTTCAAGACGGCTCTTTTGACTGCGCTCACTTCCATCAAAAGAGTGGGAGACCTCCAAGCCCTCTCCGTGAACAGTTCGTGCCTGGAATTCGGACCAGCGGATTCTCACGTTGTCTTGAGACCCCGGCCTGGATATGTGCCCAAGGTCCCCACCACTCCTTTCAGAGATCAGGTAGTGACCTTGCAAGCTCTCTCTTCCCAGGAAGATGACCCCAACCTGACCTTGTTGTGCCCAGTCCGTGCTCTGCGCATCTACATTGAACGAACGCAGCCCTTCAGACGTTCGGAACAGCTCTTTGTTTGTTACGGAGGACAGCAGAAGGGGAAAGCTGTCTCCAAACAGAGGATCTCCCATTGGCTGGTAAACGCGATCCGTATGGCCTACCTGGCCAGAGGCCTACCCTGCCCTCTGGAGGTAAGAGCCCACTCAACCAGGGGCATCGCTGCCTCAGCAGCCCTGGCGAATGGGGCCTCATTAACAGACATCTGTAGAGCTGCAGGTTGGGCTACACCTAACACATTTGCCAGATTTTATAATTTGCGCACAGAACCAGTGTCAGCTAGAGTCTTGATTACTAACTCTTGACTCAGCACACTGGTTGGTGTAGAGCTTGCATAGAGCGCTTCCCCTAATGGTGATTACGCTTCTGAGTTTCAGTAGGTTTCCTGATGCGAACCCTGGACACCATCTCCATCTTTGGCACTTCTGCGCATGGCAGAGTTTAGCGGAGAAACTCGCTATGGAATCCCTTCACAAGGTATGAATACCCTTTTTTATGATTGGATTGTGCCCCATATGTAGTGGCCCCTTATGTGGCCCCATATGTGTATTTCCACCTATAACTCTTGTGGTGCGGTGTTTTCCCCTGAAAACAGGTTCTCTAGGATCTGAGTCTGGCTGTCTTCCCAGGTGTGAGACCCATCTCAGGTCCCATGTCTAACTATGTCACTCTAACCCCCCCCTGTTGGGCAGGTCGTGAATTCCGTAATGTCTCTCCTTCGGGAGCAGGCATTTTTCCCAACGATCTCAAGACACTCAGCCGCCCTTAGGGGAGGCCCGGCTGCAGGACCCCGCTGTACAGGTCAGTCCTTGGACGTTGGATGGTCACAGAGGAGGTGAGCTGCACTTACGTTAACACGTTGCCCTGTTTCTTCTGCACTTATCTCTCGTGACGCGGTCAGACATGTGGCGTGTTTTTACGGGGACCCCTAGTGTCGTACACTACTCGACACAACTCGGAGTGTACGACAGATAGGGAACGTCTCGGTTACGTATGGTAACCCTCGTTCCCTGATGGAGGGAACGGAGACGTTGTGTCTCCCATGCCACATCTCTGGTCCGCCTCTGAGTGAGCTGAGACGCTCGGCTCCTCAGAATCAGAACGAGTGAGCAGATGCACACGCTGCCCTATTTATACCCGGATGTCCGGGGGCGTGGCCAGCTATGCAAATCTGCACACCCAATTTTCATTGGCCTTTCTCAAAACTGTCAGAGGTGTTTGGGCTCTCAAGGGCGACCCCTAGTGTCGTACACTACTCGACACAACGTCTCCGTTCCCTCCATCAGGGAACGAGGGTTACCATACGTAACCGAGACGTTTTATGCTGAGATACTCTATCTGGATCCATTTGTTTAGTGATGCGTTATACTTCCACACATCGTGCAGTGTTTCTTTGCCACCTGTTTTAAATTTAAAATAATGCATTTTACAGATTTCTTCTTTGATCTTGCGCATCAGCGTGCATGCAAAAAACAAACCACGTAGTTACTGTCACTTTTTTTTTTTTTTTTTGATATATCTAAGTGTGTCAGTGTGATGTACTGATACTCACCCGATATGTAGACTTCGTTTCTGAAGGTGACACACGCAAACTCCACCCACTTCTTATTTTCATTCTCAGATTCCATCTCTGTGTTTGGTAGTTTTGCAACCTCTAAGCGGCTCCTGCGTAGTGGGTCCAGACAGGTCACCTCAGATACAAACTTCTCATCCTTTGTGCATCCCCCAATGATCATAAACACCTCAGACTGGAACTCCCGCACTCTTGGTTTGGTGCGCTCTGAGATCACCTATAAACCGAGAGGATTTAAAGGGATAGTTCACCCAAAAATGAAAATTCTGTCATGCTCAACCTGTATGTTCCCCGTATAAGTTACAGCATTAGCTAACAGAACGTTTCTTCATATGTAAGCGCTGGAATTCAAAATTGTATCTGAATAAAATCTTGAAACTGAATAATACCCTCTCCTAATACACTTCCTCCTAAAGGAAAGCTTGCTATTTCATTATGACTCACAGTCATAATTTCTAAGTTTGGATTTTTACTTCCTCTATTTGAATGTCTTGTGACCATTTCAACATGACATCAAGCATTCAGAAAGGTCACCTTTGTAAAACTGACCTCTTTCCCTGAGAGGTGATAAACCCGGGCCTCCTGCAGCAGTGGGAACACCTCGGCACACTGGCGGATCAGAGGGTCTCCTTCCACCTTTTCTACAAAGTACCATGGGTCCAACAAGGGTAGCCTCACATGTGTAAGTACACGGGGCAGCTGAGCTATTCTTTCATCCTGTCGGGCCCTCACCCAACGCATAACCACATCAAACACCTGCTCCTCTTCTGTTACCCCCAAGTCATCATGCTCGAGCAGACTGACCAACACGTCTGCTGGAAGCTCAAGGATCTCATCATAGTCCACTACCTGAGAGAAGTTTTGGATAATGTAGGCGTAGACATTGGATTTCAAAGACTCTAATGAGTGGACATCAGCTAGATGTAGGATTCCCACACAGTTTTCCGGGTGAAGGGCTTCTGCTAAGTAACCAGCACAGGCGTCCACTATACGCGGAAACTGCAAACAGATTAGATTTGAGGTTATTACAGTGAATTAAATTATCGTTTGGCATTTAGACATTTAGGGACTTTTTTTTTTTGTAATTGTTTAAAGATATACTATTATTCAGCAAGAATGCATTAAATTGATCAAAAGTGGCAGTAAAGACTTACATAATGTTACCCAATCCTGAAAAAATGTATTATGGTTTCCACAAAATTATATAGCAGCACAACTGTTTTTAAAGGAGAAGTCCACTTCTAGAACAATAATTCACAGATAATGTACTCACCCCCTTGTCATCCAAGATGTTCATGTCTTTCTTTCTTCAGTCGTAAAGAAATTGTGTTTTTTGAGGGAAACATTTCAGGATTTTTCTTCATATAATGGGCTGGTATGGTGCCCCCATTTTGAACTTCCGAAATGCAGTTTAAATGCAGCTTCAAACAACCCCAAATGCGGTTGTAAACGATCCCAGCCGAGGAAGAAGGGTCTTATCTAGTGAAATGATCAGTTGTTTTCATTAAAAAAAAATACAATTTAAGTACTTAATAATCTCAAATGCTCGTCTTCTCTTGCTCTCCATGAACTCTGTGTATTCTGACTCAAGACAGTTAGGGTATGTCGAAAAACTCAGATCGTATTTTCTCCCTCAACTTCAAAAATCATTTCAAAATCATCCTACATCGCAGCAGAAGTACCGACCCAGTCTTTTTGCAAAGTGAACAAGCAAAGAAGATTAAATACAGATAACAAAAAAGGTAAAACAGCGATATAGGGCGTTTTTGAAGTTGAGGGAAAACATGAGATGGGAGTTTTTCGACACACCCTAACTGTCATGAACTGGAACAAAAACAGAGGTCAGGAAGAGCAAGACAAGACGGGCGTTTGACATTAAAAAATATATAAATTGTATAATTTTTATGAAAATGACCGATCGTTACGCTAGATAAGACCCTTCTTCTTCAGCTGGGATCATTTGCAACTGCATTTGGGATCATTTGAAGCCGCATTTTAACTGTATTTTGGAAGTTCAAACTTGGGGCACCATATCAGTCCATTATATGGAGAAAAATCCTGAAATGTTTTCCTCAAAAAACATAAATTCTTTACGACTGAAGAAAGAAAGACCTGAACATCTTGGATGACAAGGGGGTGAGTACACTATCTGTAAACTGTTGTTCTGGAAGTCCTTTAACACCGATTATAATACATTTTTTTGAGCACCATATCAGCATATTAAAATAGTTTCTGAAGGATCATGTGATGCTGAAGACTAGAGTAATAAAAATCATTTTAATTTGGAATAATATTTAACAATATCAGTTTTAACTGTATTTTGATCAAATAAATCAGCCTTGGTAAGCATAAGAGACTTCCTCTTGAAAACTATTAACACAAAATCTTGCTGACCCCAAACTTTTAAACAATAGTGTTTTTATACAGTATACACTACCAGTCAAAAGTTTTTGAAGTCACATGATCCTTCAGAAATCATTCTAATATTCTGATTTGCTGCTCAAGAAACATTTATTATTATTATGTTGAAAACAAGAAAAAAGTAGATTTTTTTTTTCAGGTTTCTTTGATGAATAAAAAGTTCAGAAGAACAGCATTTATCTGAAATAGAAATTATTTGTAACATTATAAATGTCTTTATTTTCACTTTTTATCAATTTAAAGCATTCTTGCTAAATAAAAGTATTCATTTAGATAATTACAAATAAATTAATACAATCATACTCACTTCCAGATTTTGAATAGTACAGTGTATAATGTTACAAAAGCTTTTTATTTTAAAGAAATGCTGATCTTTGGACCTCTCTATTCACCAAAGAATCCTGAAAAAAATGTACTCCACTGTTTTAAATATTGATAATAATAATAACAATAAATGTTTTTGAACAGCAAATCAGCATATTAGAAGGATTTCTGAAGGATCATGTGACACTGAAGATTGGAGTAATGATGCTGAAAATGTAGCTTTGATCACAGGAATAAATTACATCTTAAAATATGTTCATATAGAAATCAGTTATTTTAAATAGTAAAAATATTGTACTGTTTTTACTGTACTTCGGATCAAATCAACACAGGCTTGGTTAGCAGAAGAGACTTATTTAAAAAAAAAAAAACATTAAAAATCTTACTTTTAAAAGTAACTTTTGACAGATAAGTGAATCTCTTCTGTAAAGCACTTTGTAAAATTGTTTTAAATCCTGCCATATAGATAAAACGATACTTATTGCTTTAACTTCACACTTTTATTGTTTTAATAATCTGAAATAGCCTGATAACAGATTTGGCCTTGGTAGAAATCTCATTATGATTCTACCTGTTCTAACTGTTTATATGTAAGCAACATCAACTATATTTAGCAAACATATGACTCCACCCAGCTACAGTACCTCAACCCAGATGCGACTACTAAAAATTACTGTATTGGAAAATACCCCCTCTGCAAATAATGTACAGTTTCACTTCCCTATGTTCGGTACTTTTGAGGTGATTTTGATATCTTCACCTCCAACAAAAAGAAACAAAAACAACTGAGGAAGTAAAAAGTGGAAGAACTGTCATGTTCACCCAGCAAAAACACATGAAAGACTGTTACATACAGCCTTGCTAGTAAAAAAAATTAAAATAGTGCCTGATCAAGAAAAGGTTGATGTGATACAAACCTGAAATAAACTAGCTGCCTCAAGCATTCTCTGCACATTGTCCTTGGTTATGATGACTTTGCTGGTGTAAGTGTATTCTAACAGGACTCTCATGGTGTCAGGATCAATGCCTTTAATATTTATGTTTTCTTCATATTTTTCTCTCAAGTCATTACAAAACATTGCTCTGTAAAATATACATTAATATATAAAAAAATTCAATTTATTTGAAGACAAAAATGTATATTCAAAGAAGAAACGCTGCTGTTTTTTTTTTTTGTTTTTTTTAAATAAATGTGCTACTGGCCAACCTGAAATAATGACTGGCTGCAGCAAGGACTACTCGATGGCACTGGAAGCTCTGACCCTGTACGTGGAGGTTGACGTCGGTTAAGCAGTTCTCCAGCCGGAGATTGTGCAGTCCATCCTGCAAATAACCAGCAAACACAGAGTCTTCAAACACAACCTGCCCATCTTGTCGACTCTCCTGTATCGAGCTCTCCAGCATGCTCAGACCGCCGGCTGAAACTTCGCTCTTGGCAGATGAAGGACACTCAGAGTTATTTTCTAAAGTGTCAGCCATGATCTGGAGTCCAAAAAAGTGATAGATTTCTCCTCTGAATAAAGTTTAACACCATGTGATGTCTAGCACTGAAAGCTGAACTGTTCTTTCCTAACAAGCAAGCTTCCTGTTTTCATAACTGACTACAAAGAGGAAGTGCACAAGCCTCTCAAATTCAGCTCTGCAACTACTACTCATTTGCATTACGGTTGTGCATTTAAGGGGAAATATCATTTCACATGATCAGGTTGTTCGTCAGACATCACGGTTTCAAAAGAGAAGGAAACAAACATATATAACTTCTGATACAATCTGTAAAAAAAAAAAAAAGAATGAAAAAACATCCTTTTCTAGTACAGAGATGATTAAACACTAGTTTGACCAAATAGGATTCACTGCAGTATTAACATGAATTTCATTTCGATTTCATCAAGTACTGTAGCCAGTGTATCAACAATATCTTAACTATATCTAAGAGTCATAACAGAATGATGCAAGCTTTAGAAATGTACCAGTCGATGTTAAAGGTTCAACCATCTTTGCGCCAAGTCTGTTTTAATAATAATTTACAAAGGATATATCTTAAGATGGTTTCATCATCCACAAGAACTTTCCAAGCAGAAAACAGACAGAAAGCGTATTTACTCAGATGGAATGTCTGAAAATGCTTCGCATTGAAATGTTGTTAAAAACAAGTTAGATTTAACATGCAAAGAATATAGCAAATTATTCATTTCTCTATGACTCTGGAGATGCATTAAGGTCTGATCGTCAGATTGTTAGTTCAAATATAAAATGCTGTATACATACACATAAATACAAAACATGTAAAAATGTCCTGATTTCTGTTTTTTTTTCTCCCCGCCCCCCATTTCTGCATGCTAATCAAAATACATAATATACAAAACGATACTTTAGGTTTTGCAATAAAAAATTTAAAAACAGAAATGGTTCATTTAATTTCATACAGCAAAATTGTTCCATTTTGTTGACACAAGTGAAGGCAAATAGGTAGTAGGCACAAGTGACAGGTCATTACGAGAGGATGGGATAGTTCAAGTATTATAATACTTCTCTGGAAGGTAAAAAAGGGGAAAAGTACTTTGTTAGGCCAGAGCTCAAAAACAATACCTCAAAAGTAATAAAACACAAGAGAGTTTGACAGAAATGCGTAAAATGTTCAGGTACGCACTGACCGATGCAATGGTGTCTGAACCGTTTACATGAAACAAATACAATGAGAGACATCAGTAGAAAACAAGAGAGGTCTACAGTCAGTGGCTCCTCTGGTTTTGTAGCCCCTTAAGGCACATTACAGGAGAGTTTGGTGTGAGGAGGCAAGACATGGTGATTGTGCAAGTTAGTCGCCCAGGTAGAGATGACTAGGATCCTCGGGGCTGAGTAGCAAAGGTCCTTCAAGAAGGGGGACTCTGCCGGAGTGATAGAGGTTCTCACAGGAAACGGTCGTGAGAAGGAATTTGGGCATTGGCACATGGTGACAAACAGCTAGCGGTTACTCTTCATTGCCTCCTTGGCAGCAAGTATAAGGGGAGTGAGGCTGGAAAGAGGCTTCGCCAGCTTGAGGAAAGGATGCTGGAAGAAAGAGAAGGACATTAACAGATTTTCAGGAAAAAAAAACCATCAACACCTCCACAGTCTATTTCAAGGGTTGCCAAACCTTTTTTATCAGCCAAACCCTTGAGAATTTAAAGAGAAGCATGGCTATGAAGACTTCTATGGGTTAATATAATGTAAATGATGTTTCTTACTGAAAAATGTAATAGAAAACCCAGGAAAGATTTACGTTATTTAAAAAATTCACATCATTTTATACACATTTTTATGGAAGTCCCTTTCCACCACTGAATAAAAAATAAAAAGGGTAATTGCAACTTTTTATCTCGCAATTTCAAGTTTACATCTCGCAATTCTGACTTTTCTAAGAACTGTCAGATATAATGCACAATTGCAAGTTATAAAGTCAGAATTGTGGGATATAAAATCATAATTGTGAGAAAGTCAGAATTGTGACTTTTTTTCTTGCAATTGCACCTTTATATCTCGCAATTCTGACTTTTTTTCTCGCAATTTTAGTCCAGTTCTAAGGAGAAAAAAAGACTGATATGTTCACAGAATTGCAAGTTTATATCTCACAATTCTGAAAATTGGCAGTTTATATCACACAATTCCAACTTTATTTTTCAGAATTGTGAGTTTATATGATGCAATTCCAACTTTATTTCTCAGAATTGCGACTTTATGTCTCGGTATTCGGACTTTATAACTCGCAATTTGAGTTTATACCATGCAATTCCGACTTTATTTCTCAAAACTGCGACTTTATGTCTCGGTATTATGACTTTATAAGTCGCAATTCTGACTTTACTACTCGCAATTGTGAGTTTATATTTTACAATGCTGAGAAAAAAAGTCAGAATTGTGAAAAGTCGTAATACCTTTTTTTTTTACATTTTTGTAATCAGTGGCGGAACAGAGCTTTCATACATTTTGGACTATGGGGAGCGGCATTATTTCGATGATGTGAAATGGTTGCTCTACCTGTTGTTATTTTTATAACACAACTCGGAAAGTAAAATGCTGATATGATGACCACAGGTACTGAAAGAGCTTACAGGTGGCGATGAATGTAAGTGTAGGCTTAAACCGAAATGCTGTGCCACTGATTTTTTTTTAAACGCCCCACATATCGTGTGAAATCCACACTGAGAAACTCCTTTAGTGGCTGTGGAGTCATGACAAGCGTCGGAATGTTTACATCCTTTCAGGATGGGATCTAGCGTTTTGTGTCTGCCATTTGTAAGCTCTTTTTCAGTAGCTGTGGTCTACTAAAAGCCTCAAAAGCATCAAAGCTAAAGTGGAGAAAGCAAAGACACAGATCTTTAGAAAGTTTTATTCATCCACCGGCATCTTCCCATTCTTTTCTTCTCTTCTAATTGCTTGGAAAGCAGTGAAGACTTACACTGCATCCCTTGTTGCTCTTCTACTGAAAATTACAACCAAAGGCTGCACAATGTGGCATCGTATAAGTATTTTATTTTCTGAGTTGTGTTGTGGTAAAAACAGCAACAGGTTACGCCATTAGCTTACCGAGTACAACTATTTTACATCATCAAAGTAATGGCACCCCCATAGTTCAAAATATGTATAAAACAATGTGGATTTTTTTAAATAACATAAATATTTAGTGGGTTTTCTACTACATATATTAGTAGGAGACATCATTTACATTCTTTTTTTTTTTGTTAATTAAATGAATTGAAATGATTATTATAATAAAAACTTAAAAATAACTATTAGTTTTAATTATATAAAAATGAAGGCAGAAATACACTGCGAGTCAAACGTTTTTAGTTTTTTTTAAGTCTCTTCTGTTCACGAAGCCTGCATTTATTTGATCCAAAATACAGCAAAAGCAGTAATATTGTGAAATATGTTTTACTATTTAAAATAACGGCTTTCTACTAAAATATATTTTACAGTATAATTTATTCCTGTGATCAAAGCTACATTTTCAGCACCATTACTCCAGTCTTCAGTGTCACATGATCCTTTAGAAATCATTTGCTGTTTAAGAAACATTTTTTATTGTTATTATCATCAATATTTAAAACAGTTGAGTCCATTTATTTCAGGACTCTTTGATAAATAGAAAGATCCAAAGATCAGCATTTATCTGAAATAAAAAAGCTTTTGTAACATTATACACTATACTATACCATGGAGATTGAAAAAAAAAAAAAAAAACAACTTTTATTTAGCAAGGATGCTTTGAATTGATAAAAAGTGATGATAAAGATATTCATAATGTTACAAAAGATTTCTTTTTCAGATAAATGCTGTTCTTCTGTTTTTTTTTTTTTTTAAATCAAAAAATCCTGAAAAAAATTCTACTAATTTTCTACTGTTTTCAACATATAATAATAAATGTTTTTTGAGCAGCAAATCAGAATATTAGAATGATTTCTGAAGGATCATGTGACTGAAGTAATGATGCTAACAATTTAGCTTTGAAATCACAGGAATAAATTCCATTTTAAAAAATATTCAAATAGAAAACAGTTATTTTAAATAAAAATGTTAAAAATCTATTTTGCTGTACTTTGGATCAAATAAATCCAAATGTTCAAAAACTTCTGACTGTACATTACTGTTTTAAATTACAGTTGTACTAAAGAATATTCAATCATTTAAAAATATATTTTTTTATACTACAAGTTTCAACTGCTACTACTAATGTTTGTCTGAAATTCCTCACTTTCAAACGAATACTTGTGAAACGTAACCGTTTATGCACAAAAATGTTGGAAATTATGTGAATGTAAATAAAGATAACCTAGTGCACATTGTGGTCCTAAATGCACTCATCTAAATAGCTATTACCATTTATTTTGATTAATTTTGCAGCACTATCTATTGTAATTTTCCATTCCACCTCACAAACTCCAGTTTGAGAAGCCCTGGTGTACTCAAACACAGTTATAAACTGACAAAACTCATTTGTTAAGGCATTTTGGGATTCAGTTTTGCTCCTCACCTGCAGGAGTTCTTTTCCTCCACCTCTCTTCTCCACATCCATCTCGAGGCAGCGGTTTAGGAAGTCTCTAAAAATGGGTGACAGCTTCTCTGGGTTCTGGAGCTCTGGGGTGCCATTAGTAGCGATGAGGTACAGCGCCTGCAGATGAACATTAAGCATTAATGCCATAAATCTTTTCGTTAAAATTAAACAAATCACTTGAACCACCGTCATTAATTACAAAATGACTTTACAAATGATTCGGTGACAGAGTAATAAAATTATAGAACAAGAAAGGCTCACCCTCAGAGGATTCTCATTCAGATAAGGAGGTTCGCCCTCTACCATCTCAATGGCCATGATACCCAGGGACCATATGTCCACTTTGGGCCCGTAGGCTTTACGTGTAACCACCTCAGGGGCCATCCAGTAAGGTGTTCCTACCATGGTGCTTCTCTTACTTTGCTCAGGTGTGATTTGAGCACAGAACCCAAAATCGGCTGAAAAGAAGAGAGGAAACCGTTCACACAAACTGTTCTGTCATAATAAATGCAGGACGGACTTCACAGAGAGACCATGGACTCACTTAGTTTGACAGATCCATCCATTCCTAATAGAACATTGTCACTTTTGATGTCTCGATGAATGACCTGGTTTGAATGCAGGAACTCTAGAGCTTGTAAACACTGTGGAGCAAACAGACCACAATGTTCAGGTGGTGATGAGAAAAACAAACATTTCAGAGCTCACTACTATTGCAGAAATACTGTACCTCTCTGCAGACAGCAGCGATTTGTGCCTCATCCATGCAGGTTTCTGTTACAACATCAGTCAGAGAGCCTCCGGCAAGATACTCCATTACCACAAAGAGCTCATCTCCAACCAAGAAGCTAAACACAAACACACATACACAAAAACAGAAGGTAGATGCTATAGTAGATAGCTGGATTGGAAACATATTATGGGATATAATGCACAAAATAACATAACTACCTGTCTAAGAAGTTGACAATGTTTGGGTTCTTCAGCTCCTTCATCACCAGGATCTCATTGATGATCAGTTCCTTCTTGGGCTGCTTTTGTAGGTTAATCTGCTTGATGGCAACCTATGGAAACACATCATTATTAGTTATGTCAACTAACTGAAAAAAGACAAAAAGAAACTGTTCAGAAAAAAATTACGGTGGTCTATTTTACGTTAATTTAGTGTGATAATTCTACAAAATACACTACTACCATTCAAAGGTTTGGTGAATGAATTTATTTGATGAAAAATATATTAAAAAGGGTAATATTGTAAAATATTATTACAATTTAAAATTAAAAATGTGTCACATCATGTCACAGAAATCATTCAAACTTGCTAATTGGGCTAAATTTATTATTAATCTACGACTGCGTTTTAGTGCCATGTAAAAAAAAAAAAAAAAAAAAAAAAAAAAAAAAAAAAGAAAAAGACGACATTACAGTTGTAATATTTCGAGAATAATGTCGAAATTAAGAGAATAAAGTTGAAATACTACAAGAATAGTCAAACCATTGCAAGAATAAAGTTGACAAAATACTACAAGAATAAAGTCGAAATACTATGAGAATAAAATCAAAATATTTCAAGAACAAAGTCAAAATATTACGAGAATAAAGTCGAAATACTACGAGTATAAAGTCAAAATTACAAGAATAAAGTTGAAATACTACTAGAATTGTGAAAATATTTCAAGAATAAGTTGAAATTACGAGAATCAAGTCGAAATATTATGAGAATAAAGTCGAAATATTATGAGAATAAAGCCGAAACTATGAGAATAAAGTCAAAATACTACAAGAATACAGTCAAAATATTTCGAGAATGAAGTCAAAATATTTCGAGAATGAAGTCAAAATATTCTGAGAATAAAGTCAAAATGTTTCGACAATAAAGTCAAGTATTTTGTGAATAAAGTCAAAATTACTAGAATTAACTTGTAGCAATTATGAGATTAAAGTTCTAATATTTGGAGAGTATATTGCAGTCTGTTGTGCATGCAAATGACCTGGATTTCGAGCACCGGGAGATATTCCAAACTCTCAGCTTTCAAATTCTGTCATTTTTATAGCAAAATACAAACAATATGTCTATTACAATAATGTGTTTTTCACGCTCTTTAATGTGGTGTGACAGATCGCTGTTTTCACTTTAGTTTAAGCAACATGTGAGTCATTCATCTTTCCGATTACAATAATGAAACGTTTGTTAAAATTAAGCAATACAGTTTTTTTTTTTCACGCTTTCTGATGTTCCTTCATTTTTATATCTTGCAATAAACTTGAAATAAAGAGTAAAAACACATTTATAATTTGTATTTCGTGATAAAATTGACAGAATTTGAAAGCTGAGCTGTTATATTAACAGAAACAAAGCACAAAATTATATTGTGATTACTGGGCGGCTGGTGTACAACAAATAATGAATGGAAGACATTAAATATTATATCCTATCATTTATTGTATTATACAGTAAATAAAACAGCTTGTGAATAGTCACTTACCTCTGAAAAGTCAACACTATAACATATGCTAATGAGTTAGAGCCCACTTCAACCTTTAGAATGTTTTATTGTTTTTAATTAAATACATGTGAGAAATGAAAGGTTGGACGTCACAGACGTAGAGTAGGTGGAGAGTAGGTGGTGGAATTTTCACAAAGAAAGGAGTATAATTTAATTAACTGATTCAAATGAATACAGCAATCTGTCAAGCCACATTAAAGAGCTTGAAAAACACATTATTCTATTTCAGGCTAAAACTGATTTTAAAAGCTGAGACTTTGTTGTATATTAAAAGTACCAAAAGCACAAAGCTTATTGCTATTGAGGGGCTGGCGCACTACAAATAACGAATGCAATCGAAGACATGAAATATTATTTCCAAGCATACTGTCCCAGCATTTTGACTTTATTCTCGACATATTACGACCTTAATCTTGTCATTTTAGATTTTTTAGTTTTTAACAAGGCACTAAAATGCTGTTGTATTAATTTATTATTAATGTTATTATTAAACTTATTGTTTGAGTTTTTTCTAAATAAGACATTTAAAAACTGTATTTATTTGAAAGAGAAATAGTTTTTAACAATTTAAATGTTTTTACTATCATCATTTTTGCAGTTTAATGCATCCTTGCTAAAGAAAATAACCTCCTTCCAAAAAAAAAAAAAGAGAAATTGTACTGATCCCAAACTTTTGAACAGTAGTGTACATTAAGCACTTGCCCTCAACCCATATGTAAATTCAATTATTATTAAGTTGTTGTTGTTTTTTCCCCACAAGGACTTTTCTCAGGAAGTATAGATTAAAATTAGAACTGAACAGAGAAAATACCTCTTGGCCAGTAGCAACGTCAATGGCTGTGTACACCGTACCAGACGCACTGTAAAGAAACAACATTCAATTGAAGCAATCTTAGATCACAGTTTAAAAAAATCAATTTTGTGATAAAGACCGACATAGACAAAGTAAAATGTCCAAAATCATTGAATATATTTACCCTTGTCCAATTTTTTCGTATCTTGTGTATTTTTTCTTGGGGTCTCCAATACTGACAATAGTTCCTGAGATCAAGCACAACAACACAGTTAGAACTTAGTCAAACAAAATCATGTATTGTCACCTTCTTATGCTGCAGTGCATATCAGAATAGCACTGTTATAGTGAGCATTTTTAATGTTTAGTAACCACCAAAGACATACTAAGTTTCTCCATAATCTCCTCATCTGTCATCTTGCCCTTGCCCTTCTTCTGCTTATCCGCAGCTTTGCAACCATCTGTGTCCGCAATGGCAGCAGGTGCAGGAATGGGATCGACGACAGAACGAGTGTATACCTATCCAGACAACAAAGACACCAACAATATGGCGTTAACTCAAGAACCATAAGAATGAAGTAATAATGCCTTTTTGATATGAAAAGAAATGTCCACTTACAGATATGGTGTGCTGTGGACGTGGTGCTACAACAGGGGGCGGGGCTTCATCATCGTCATCATCATCAGGATCCTTGGCTGGTGATTGCTCTGAGCCTTTTTTTGCTGGTGGTGCATCTTTATCTGAAATCAAGAAGAGGAACAGATATTAGAGGATGAATACAAATACAGTTGGAGTGGTGGTGTGTATAAATACTCCGTAAATACCTGTAAAGCTGAGGTATTTCTGCCTGCTGTTGCCTGTGGAGTCGTAGAATTTGAGCACATCCAGCACAGCCTGAGGGTTTTTCTTCTGCTCAGATTTCGTGATATTGGAGGTCTGCAGCAGCCGAGCCCACTGCTCTGGCATGCCCTGAGAGAGAAAAATGAGAAAGGTAGACAAACAGGAATGAAAATATGAAAGTGAGCTAGGGCCCATCTAATAATCTGATTAATTAAACTCCAGCAAATTAAATCAGCGCACTATGACAGACAGGAGACAAATGGTTGCAGAATTCAATCTATGCAATTGAATTGGCAATTCTTTCCAGCATTTGATGGATTAGGACAGATCAGGGGCAGCATGGGTAAATTGCACCAGAGGAAAGTAGGAAAAAGTTCGTCTAACTCACAGTGAACTCCCCCGTGACAGAATCGAAGCCCACGTGTATGGTGTGCTCAAAGTCTGAAGGGCTTGAAATCTCTGGGCGCTCCTTATCCTTGTCTTTTTTTCTTCCTTCAACAGAAAGAATGGTTGAGGTTAGATGCTTCTGGTCACTGGCAAAATGACAGATTCCAGTGGACAATTTTACAATCAATGATCCGAAGTCTAAGATGAGCCTCTGTGTCCAAAAATGCGATCAGTAATAGTGTACTATTGAAAGGTCAATTAAAGGAATGTGTTGAGTTCAATACAAGTTGAGCCTTGTTGTCACAATTTGTGGTGTTGATTACCACAGAAAATATTACAAAAAAAGCAAAAATCCGGGTTATAGTAAGCCATTAACAGTGAAAGTAAACAAGACAAGTCCATGTTGAAAGACCTACTGATTTGAAAATATAGCAACTAGAATTGAACATTAAACTTGATAACATGAAACTAATGTGACAGAATTACTTTCTAACCTTGTGCATTATACTTTTATCCAAGGTGAAAGAGAACAAACATTTTTTTAAAGCAAAGAACAAGAGATGTTTTTTTTTTGTTTTTTTTTTTGCTATGTTCTGTTTTTTTAGGGCCATCAATACACAGCACACACACAGCATGCAAACATAAACTTTTATTTTGAATTGATTAATTGTGACTAATCATTTTGCAGCTAAAGTCAGAAATTGTGAGGTATAAACTTGCAATTCTGACTTTTTTTCTTAGAATTGCATGATATAAACTTGCAATTGTCAGTTATAAAGATATAAACAAGATACAAACTGGAAACTCTGAATTGCGAGATACAAGCATGCAGTTCTGAGAAAAAAGTCAGAATTGTGAGATAAAGTCACAATTTCCTTTTTAAAAATGTTTTATTTATTAAAATTGTGAATCAAATAAATTAAATAAGCCAATATTTGATCAAATCAATCTCATACTTTTTAACAAACAATAGCTGAGAAAAGCACCTACAAATCTTTATAATTGGGAATTTACATACAGTAAAAAAATATATATACTAAAAAGGATTAGTTCACTTCCAGAACAAAAATTTACGGAAAATGTACTCACCCCCTTGTGATCAGATGTTCATGTCTTTCTTTCTTCAGTCGTGAAGAAATCATGTTTTTTTTTTGAAGAAAAACATTTCAGGATATGTCTCTACATAGTGGACTTCTATGGTGCCCGCGAGTTTGAATTTGAATTCAGTGCAGTTTCAATGGGCTCTTAACGATCCCAGCTAAGGAATAAGGGTCTTATCTAGTAAAACGATTGATTATTTTCTTAAAAAAAAAAAAATGCTCATCTTGTCTAG
Source organism: Labeo rohita (assembly GCF_022985175.1). Classification (NCBI taxonomy): domain Eukaryota; kingdom Metazoa; phylum Chordata; class Actinopteri; order Cypriniformes; family Cyprinidae; genus Labeo; species Labeo rohita. The sequence continues at coordinate 26,193,217 of NC_066870.1, read as the reverse complement.
CTCTTCCAGTTAGAGTATGTCGATAAACTCCCGTCTCATTTTCTTCTTCGACATCAAAATCGTCCTACATCGCTGTTTTACTTATTTTGGAAAGGGCGTTTGGCTGGGATCATTTTGAGCCATTTGAAGCTGTATTTAAACTGCATTTTGGAAGTTCAAACTCAGGGGCACCATAGAAGTCCACTATATGGAGATAATTCCTGAAATGTTTTCCTCAAAAAAACAAAAAAAAACGTAATTTCTTTATGACTAAAGAAAGAAAGACATGAACATCTTGGATGACAGTGGGGTGAGTACATTATCTATTTTTGTTCTGGAAGTGAACTACTCCAATACACATGAATGATGCTGTTATTAAATTAAGTTAATCTGCTTTAAACCATAATCCTACTATGAAAATTACAACTTCGCACCTCAAATAACAGTATAATAAAGGAAGACATAACTTAAGTGCAATTTTTTGTCTCAAACACAAATGCTGTATTTGCATTGACCCATAATACTGATTTGAATGCACCCTGGGTTCTCCTGTCTTACCTTTCTCTGCTGAGAATATGGATATGATCTTGTTGCGCGGTTTGTCTCTCTTCTCCTCTGGGACGGAGGGGAGGGGTTTAGAACTGGGGTTTGCTGACATACTGTCCTTTATTCCAAAGTTGCTGCTCATTCTGACTGGGGGGGCAGGGGGTTTGTCCTCCAGCTCTCCGTTGTCAGACATGACAGGGAAACACACTCAGAAGGGTAATAGGGTTTCAGAGATCAACCTGCAGAGGGCGGCAGAGAAACAAACATCTGATAAATAAGGACAATTAAAAGACTAAAATGAAGAGAATGACAGACAACAGGTATCAGAGCATATCAGATTCATCAATAGCAGAATACAAGCAAAATAAACAAACCAGCCAAGGTTGTTCGTCTAGTAATGCGTTGCTCAAAATGCCCTTAAAAACAATGTAACTATTTCAGTAAAATCTCAAAGGAACAATTATAGAATTTTATTGTACAGACCTTTAATGAAAGCTTTCCAGCCGCCACAATAGCCACACCAAGAGTCTGCTAAAACAGTGCAAAGCTCACTAACCACTAGCCAACAGCTGCTACTGTGCTACAAAAACAGCCAGTCAACAAGTTAGCATGGACAGAGAGACTCTGTCTCACGATCTGCTAGCTGCCAACTCTTTTTTGAGATACGCCAACAATGTCCGCCCCTGTGTGAAAGCAACTGATACTTTTTGGAGTATTCACTGCCTGTCTGTAACACAGAGAGCTATCAGTTAGCTTAGCACTGCTATCCTCTGAAAGTAACAGTTATAGTAGGTCATCGATTCAACTGAAAGTGCTGAGGTTTTCAGGTCAGAATGCAAGTGTGCACAACAGGATGTCTTGCTAAGGATGGCTGTGTGATGTAAGCATACTTAAACCAAGTGAGATTTGCTACCTTGCTGTCTAGCAGCTATGACAGCATCATAACCAAAATCGAACCTCAAAAGTAACTGATCTGATGCAATCTACATAGGCAGCAACCACATAAAGACTTCTCCTTATGTTCAATATTTAAGAAACTCAACACAGAAAAATACAACACATGGAAAAAATATACTCTGCAGTTCTAAATGTGTATATATGTAATGACTGTCAGTACATTAAAATGTTTAATCTAATTAATTACATGATGTTTCGATTCATTAATTTAATTAATCGCAAAATCAATTTGACTGAAAATACTCACGCAAGATTATTTCAAGCTATTTTTGTGTTTTAAATGAGAAAGTATCAAGTAGACATTACAAATTGTAGCTTTAGGAAGAAAAATATTATTTAATTAAACATAAAATTTATTACACAAAAACATACATTGTTCATACAATCAAAGTCATTGGTAACCAAAACAGCTTTGTTACCAACAGTCTTCAAAATATCTTCTTTTATGTTCTACAAAAGAAAGGTTTGAAACGACATGAGGGTGATGACAGAATTAAATTTTTTGGCTGAACTATCCCTTTAATGTTTTTATTTATTTATTTATACTGAAATGATAACTCTAAATAAGAAACTAAATCTGCCAGCAGGTGCCGGTAAATGCCTTAAGGAGTCGTTCAAACGACTGATTCATTCAGGAATTAAGTAAATGGCTCTCTTTATGAATGGGCCTTTGAATCATTGGTTCACACGATTCGTTCAAAATGCGGAATCATTCAGAAACTAACAATTCTGCTGTGGCTTCAAAGATAATATGTCCTCTGCAAAATTGAGCAAAAACATAATATTGTGTTTAAAAAAAACACAATATCAACTTCTTATTTAGTGAACTGTTGTATAAAAATCACATTTAAGCTTGTGATAGATCGGGACAAAATCAGCACTTCTGTCATATTGCTCATACTGCTCGTGTGATACGTGAAATATATAAATGTAAGACAAAACACATACAGGGGCAATTTTTGCACCAGTATCTTGAATTTTAGTACATAACTGCATTTATGGAGTTGTTGCCCTGCATCATATCTGCCAACAGTCAACTACATGAAATATAAGATGACATACAGGTATTTTTTGTTAGTGTTATGCATTTTGAGGGCCTGAATGGAATTACAAATAATTCTCTTAGTGATGAAACAATTCCAGCAAGGAAAATGTGCTGTTTTGGTCAATTTCAGACGAGTTTGGAAGAGCCCAATCATTATTTGATGATGTGTTTTGAATGCATACAGCGTTGATAAGCTACAACAGGTAAACATGTCAGCAGTGTAGACACATTTCACAATGAGAAAAAAGATGATAGAATAGCAACATCTAAGTTTAGCTGAAATATTGAGAAGGCTGAAGGAAGTTACAACAACCGAGTCATTACCTGTTAACATGAGGCCCTCAACAGCATATTTAGTTCATTTGCTGAAACCTTTTTTCAGTTTTGGCTAAATACATTGAAACATTTATAATCATTTAAAATTATCTAAAAATTAAGTAAAATTTATAGAGATGAATTTAACAATGTATCCTAATTCTATTCTAATTTCTACTAGTAAGGAAATTATATTTGTTCAGTAGGTTAATAAAAAACCTCATCAGGTGCATGTGGCATCAAATGGTGCAAAGGTGTTTTCGCCAACAGTCTGTCAAGTCTGGTAAGAAATCAGTGTCATCATGCGGCTGTCTGCATCCTCTCCGCCCCTGTCATCAACATGTCCAAATAAGGTAAAATCCTGTCTCACCTTAGTGAGGTCAATTCAGCAAATCATATGCAACTCAACCTCGACGTAACCACAATGTCTTCCTGTTTCAAAGCAGTTTAACTGTGCATTGTATTCAAACAACAAAGGCCTTAGATACCTGATTGTCTATAACTACAGATACAAAAGACAGCGTGATGGGCCAAGAGTTTTTAGGTTTAATGAATCTGACTCATTTTGATGTTCCAATGAGTAATTGCTCAACACAGCCAAAGATTACACACTTTCTTCTGAAGTGTTTTCAGAATCAACAGTCTAGCTGAGCAAAATCAGATGAAAAAACAGTGATGCAACATTTCATGACATGACTTTAATTCTATAACGGAGACCTAAATAAATCCTGAAGAAATGCTCTCAACATGAAAGCTTAGGAAGATTCCTAAAATGACATAAAAACCATGTTTTACCTGAGCTTTAACAAAGATATTTCTAAAGAGTTGAGAAATGATCAATAAAAGACTAACTATTGCACAAGTCTTGCATGATCTTAGACTAACACTCGTGAGCCAGTTCCTGTTTCCCTACAGAGATAAAAAAAAAAAACACGGGCAGAATAAAGATCTCATAACATTTTCAGAAGCTAGTCTGGTTAGAAAAAGAAATAAAACGCATATATGTATCACATAGAATCTGACAGCAACAACAAAAACCCTACACAAAGCTTAAAACGCTTGCATCTTTTATCAATTTTATCAAGTAGTCAAATGCTTCGTTTAAATTCAATTCATTTCTTTTCAAGCACAATCAGTTTAAAAAGCTATTTCCAGCCACCACTACTTTCTACTTCAGCTTGTAAAAAGGCACACAGTCAACATGAAAGAAATCAAAGAAAAAGGATGCAGATGCCAGTGCCACCACTAACACCATCTCACCCTGAAGAACCCTGGTGGAAAGATCCAGCTGATGTCCCGGGCCCAGATCTGGCACACTCTTGGGACATTGAGGGTCTTCGCTATGGTGTGTCCACAGTCTCTTTCTGCCCGTGCTTCCACTGAAGTGATAGTGATAGAGGCGTGTTGATGCAGGCATGCTTCATTCCACAGCAGGATGAAATGCTGCAAGTGCAGTCACGCCTTTGTGCGGTGCATTGCACCCCCAGGCTTGATGTAAGGCTCTACGGCGAACTGGACGTACCTTTGGACACCACTGACTTTCGCTCTGAGGAACCACTGTGGTTACACAACAATCACACTACTAGAAATGAATCAGGATTATGGGAGGTGTTTTAAGAGCTTGATTAGAGAGCACTTTCACCTCCACAAATTTACAGAAGAGGATTTGAAAAGAAAGATCTCTTGTTTGAAGCATGGCTTCATTCAGTATTGAATAACACTACACAGACTGCCAAATCACTGCGGAATTCAGTACGAAATTTTCCATTTTTCCTTCAGGAATGTTATTTGGGATCATCAAGTCTTAACTTGCTTTCCCGTAATGACAGTGATTTGGAGAGGTGTGGCTCTTTCCAGCACGCAGCGTTTTATAGGCTCAAACGCACTTCTTCATGGTACATTTCATGAGCTTTTTTTTCCCCACTCAGAGCCAGTGTTTCAGGTTTCTGCTTAAGAAACTCTCTAGTGCATGGATCTTATAGCCTCGAGGAACTGATTCCACAAGTATTTCTGTGAAGCCATGCATAACGTGATTCAGGACTCCATGGGGAAAAAAGGAAAACATTTAGTAACCAAATTACCCAAATGGCTTTTTTCGTTCACAATTTACAGATTAATTCGATAAAAAGTGTTGTTCAGAAATGACTGAGATCAGTTTGAGAATGTTTCATGAATCTTTTTCACAGAGAACGTCTGTAAATCAGACATCAAGGCTTGTGCTGGATTTGCTGCTGCATGCAAAAAATACTGGCATGCATTCTGATGTTGAACTTAACCAATTAGTCACAAGACAAAATGGATGCGCACAGTTTTCCAATCAAAGGTGACCAGATTTTAAATTACTGTCACAAATTATTATTTTTGTCATATTTGTGACCATTTCTGTTCATTTCTAGAGCCCTGCTGAGGAACTCTGTGTCTGTCAATCATCTGTCTGTCATCAACTTTGCAAGGTTCCTCTAACCAATGCTCTGCAGAGTTTAGCTCCTACTCACACCTTAGCAAGCTAATCGAGTTCTTCAGGACACTAGAAAACCACAGGTATTTGAGCTAAAATCTGAAGGGCAACAACCCTCCAGGACTAGATTTGAGGCTTTTAAAGATAACTATTCAGTATAAATATACAGATACAGACAAATAAATCACCTCTGACAAAAGCGTTTGCTAAATCAAAAAGTGAAAACAGACAGCAACAACAACAGTCTGACAACAACTAACAGCTTTTCACTTGCCACTGCTCTGACAAGTTTAAATTTCATGCATATTTGACACCAACGAGTCAACATGTTTTTTTCTTTGTTTTTACTTTTACTTTTGACTTAAGTTTTATCACCACATAGTGATGACTGGATCCTCTCCTTGATGAAATCCAATTGACCCTTTGCAAACAACTTGACTGACAGGTGATCTGACCAATCGTAACGCAGAATCCACCAATTTGTCCGACAAACAAATCAGACAGGAGTGTAGATTAACTTCGGTGGACTTAAACTTTAAATATTGTGTGTACTGACGTCTTTCCACCATTGAAATAAAATACGTTCTGATGTCCATTCATGTTTTTTCATGCTTTAAGGCAATACAGTGATCTGTTACGACACATGAAAGAGCCACAAAAAAGCATTTATTTGAATTTATTTTAAAAAAAATTACATTTTAAAGCTGAGACTTTATACCAGAATTAACCAGCTCTGTCTTGTCTGTCTGCGTGTTGTTAGTTTACTCTTTGCTCAGCGATGTATTTTTCACTGCGTGAAAACATGATGTGTAGTGTGAGAGCATCACTGTTTGTTGGACATAGCAACAGTAACTAAGCAGGGCGGGTTTTTGCGAAGGGTCAATTACAAGAGGTCAGGAAATAAAATACATAAACTGCAACATCACACTAGCTAAAATACAGTACTGTTCAAAAGTTTTAATTTTTAATAAGATTTAAGATTTTTAAATGTTCTTATGGATTCTTTATGATCACTAAAAAAATACAGTAAAACAGTAATATTGTACAGTTTTACACATTTTAATAATTCATATTAGAATCTTTCTAATATACTGATCTAGTGCTCAAGAAACATCTCTTACTATCATCAATTGTAAATACTTACATTTGTGCTGGAAACTATGAAACACTTTTTTTTAAGGATTCTTTGATGAATAGAAAGTTCAAACAGCATGATTAAAAAAAAAATAAACATAACTTCCTAGTTGCTTGTCACTAGTAAGACTTAAGTCATGGAATTGATTTTCAGAGAGTACATGAACCAACAAAAATGCAGTTCCATTAGATAAAAGCTTCTGCCAAATGCATAAATGCACAGTAATATCACAGCAAGTCACAGCTGTCACAAATTACAGGATTTTCTCCAATAACATCCTAAAGATATTTTTTGTCCATTTATAGCATACATAAAAAATAAGTAGGACTTCAGCCAAAGGCTGCAAGCTGTCCTCTCAATTTGTGTGAACGAACAGGGGAAGTGAGATGAAAATGCCAGCGAAAGCTCAAGGGAAGCGGGACTGTGGACATTCCCGTCTGCTCCCCTGAGCCTCTTTGATATGAGCCGCGCCAGGCCTAAACTAACTAGCAAATATTTGTTTTTCACAGTTACTGACTGGCTGGCCAAATCATAAGGTGTCAGTGACTATGCATGCAATGCGGGTCCTCCATATGATTGCAACAACATCACTATTTACTAATCAGCAACCAAAATGATGCAATGACGTTCTGTGGACTGAATCTATCAAACATGTTTGGTCAAAAAAAATTCTAGCTAGGTTACTTCTGATAGTGCTGATTACAATCTTCAAGCAACCACTAGAGAGACAGTGAAAAAAAAAATCATCATGCCTCCACTTCCTATTACTCACATCCCCTCTTCTTCTGATTGGTGGACGGATAAGAGAAGCATTTCCTGATCCTACCAGCCACGACCACTATAGGTCACACACTTGCACTTAATCTGACCAACTGGACCAAAACAAAGATATCAGAGCACGCCTCTCTTTTACAGATGTGTGGTTGTGTAGAGGAACTGTTTACAGGAAGACAGACCAGGGGCCTTTTGTATTTGCAGCTTCTATAAAAGGAAATACTGAGCAAGGCTTCCTGAACTAAGCCTAGCTGTCGTCCTCCTTCCATGCTATTGGGGAATGAAGGCATGTGCTGGTCCAGTGAAGAAGCAGACAGTTTTTAAACTGCCAAATTCTTGCTTAATTTTAAAGAAATAAAGATGTTGTCATCATTTACTCACCCTCATGACTTCATTTCTTCTGTGAAACACAAAATGAGATGTTAGAATGCTATGAAAACTAGCAGATTCAGTCACCGTTTATTAACTGCATCTTTTTCATACAATGAAGGTGAACGGTGACTTAAATTGTGATTTATGCCAAACATCTACTTTGTTTTCCATGAAGAAAAGAAAACCTAATTTTCACAGCAAAAACATGAATAAAATGCCCAAGTGATGAGACTTTGCAGTATTTTTTTTCCCCTCACACAAGTACACTTCAACAAACACTAATTTTATGTTAAAATTGTAAAGCCTAATCAAAACTAAGATTTAGTTCGCCTTGGTTTTGCTGATTATTATCTACTTAAAATAATTCACTTTCTTTTGGGAAAAAAATAACCCAGATTACCTCCAATCGGAAAAACAAACAGCTCTGCATTATTAAAACAAGACTACCCAAGTATTATAAATCAAAAGCTTAAGGATAAATCATTAATACACATCACTCTTTTTTTAATATCAAGTCATGTGCGCACTGCTGGCCGAGCAGATGTCAGGATTAACGTTACATCAGTTTTACATTTTCAACTCACCAGAACTCCCGCAAACCTCTTCAAAGTTTTAGCTCCGCCTTTTTCACTCTCATAAAGTGATTTTGCTGCAAGTATAATGAAAATATCTCCCTGGAGATTATGATTTGGGATGCCGTGTCGACGTGCTTGTAAGTTTTTGAGTTAACTTCTTCTTGGACCCGGGATCTGTCTGCTATGGCGGAGGGGAAGCGGAACTGTCGACCCAGCCCAGTGTTTGGACTTCACTAAACGTAGCTTTTTAGTTTGTAAAGTTTTTAATTAATCTATTATTTATAAAAATCCGAATAAATATTATTAAACTGCGCGAAATACTAACTGTGATAAGTTGTTTTCTGCAACCTCAAACTACTGCTGTTTGCAAATGGGTTCCATGACGCCTCTGTTGCATGACGGGAAATGTAGTCTACGTTTCGTTGCACCGTGCTGAGGTGGAGTACTCGAAAAACTACATTTCCCTACACGAATCGGATTCAAACTCTGCCAAATGAATTCATTCTACGACTCACCGGTATGCCAACGCAAGTGTTTCGGTTTCGTCCCACGCAGCCAGGCGTTTAGATTAACCTAGAGAGGGGGTTCAATCTTCAACTGGCTGGCGGGAGCCGTCACTGGCAGGTCACGTGACCTGCCAGTGGCTGGTGGCAGCTGCCAGTCTGATTTTGGGCGGGCTGACTGGCAGCTGCCAGCTGGCAGTATGCCTCAACAAGTTTCAGCGACAATAGATTTTCGGCAGATTTTGTGTTTTGTGCTTAATTTCTTATTGTGAACCTGTTCAGTTCTTTATTTTTAGCGCGATTAAAGTGTTTAAATGGCGGTGATTCCGACTGGTAGGTTAATGCCACTTCCACTGGCAGTTCAGTCAGTCAGCCGCGAGAGCGCTCCGAGTTCAACGCGTTCTCTGCCACTCTTGCTACAAGGAAGTATATTATTTTATGATCGTTAATATATTCTTATAGGTCTAGTCTTTTAATTTATCAACATTTCATGGAGTTTTATTATGATTAAAGTGTTTAAATGGCCGTGATTTCAACTGGCAGCTTATTGTCGCTTCCACTGGCAGTTCAGTCAGTCAGCCGCGAGAGCGCTCCGAGGTTAACGCGTTCTCTGCCACTCTTGCTACAAGGAAATATATTATTTTATGATCATTAATATATTCTTATAGGTCTAGTCTTTTAATTTATCAACAATTCATGGAGTTTTATTATGAATAAAGTGTTTAAATGGCCGTGATTTCAACTGGCAGCTTATTGTCGCTTCCACTGGCAGTCAGCCGCGAGAGCGCTCCGAGGTTAACGCGTTTTCTGCCACTTGTGCTACAAGGAAATATATTATTTCATGATCATAAATGTTTTCTTATAGGTCTAGTCTTTTAATTTATCCACTTTTTATGGCGTTTTATTATGAATAAAGTGTTTAAATGGCCGTGGTTTCAACTGGCAGCTTATTGTCGCTTCCACTTCCAGTTCAGTCAGTCAGCCGCGAGAGCGCTCCGAGGTTAACGCGTTTTCTACCACTCTTGCTACAAGGACATATATAATTTCATGATCGTTAATATATTCTTATGGGTCTAGTCTTTTTATATGCCGTCGTTTTATGGAGGTTTCTTACGAATAAATGGTTCAAATTGCCGTGATTTCAACTGGCAGCTTATTGTCGCTTCCACTGGCAGTTCAGTCAGTCAGCCGCGAGAGCGCTCCGAGGTTAACGCGTTCTCTGCCACTCTTGCTACAAGGAAGTATACTATTTTATGATCGTTAATATATTCTTATAGGTCTAGTCTTTTAATTTATCAACAGTTCATGGAGTTTTATTATGAATAAAGTGTTTAAATGGCCGTGATTTCAACTGGCAGCTTATTGTCGCTTCCACTGGCAGTTCAGTCAGTCAGACAGCCGCGAGAGCGCTCCGAGGTTAACGCGTTCTCTGCCACTCTTGCTACAAGGAAGTATACTATTTTATGATCGTTAATATATTCTTATAGGTCTAGTCTTTTAATTTATCAACAGTTCATGGAGTTTTATTATGAATAAAGTGTTTAAATGGCCGTGATTTCAACTGGCAGCTTATTGTCGCTTCCACTGGCAGTTCAGTCAGTCAGACAGCCGCGAGAGCGCTCCGAGGTTAACGCGTTCTCTGCCACTCTTGCTACAAGGAAATATATTATTTCATGATCATTAATATCTTCTTATAGCCACTCTTGCTACAAGGAAGAATATTATTTTATGATCACTAATATATTCTTATTGGTCTAGTTTTTAATTTATCCACGTTTTATGGAGTTTTATTAAGAATAAAGTGTTTAAATGGCCGTGATTTCAACTGGCAGCTTATTGTCGCTTCCATTGGCAGCTCAGTCTGACAGCCGCGAAGAGCGCTCCGAGGTAACGCGTTTTCTACCACTCTTGCTACAAGGAAGTATGTTATTTTATGATCACTAATATATTCTTATGGGTCTAGTCTTTTAATTTATCCACGTTTTATGGAGTTTTATTAAGAATAAAGTGTTTAAATGGCCGTGATTTCAACTGGCAGCTTATTGTCGCTTCCACTGGCAGCTCAGTCAGACAGCGCGAGCGCTCCGATGTAACGCGTTTTCTACCACTCTTGCTACAAGGAAGTATATTATTTTATGATCATTAATATATTCTTATGGGTCTAGTCTTTTAATTTGTCGACCTTTTATGGAGTTTTATTATGAATAAAGTGCTTAAATGGCCGTGATGTCAACTGGCAGCTTATTGTCGCTTCCAATGGCAGTTCAGTCATTCAGCCGCGAGAGCGCTCCGCGGTTAACGCGTTTTCTACCACTCGTGCTACAAGGAAATATATTATTTCATGATCATAAATATTTTCTTATAGGTCTAGTCTTTTAATTTATCCACATTTTATGGAGTTTTATTATGAATCAAATGTTTAAATGGCCGTGATTTCAACTGGCAGCTTATTGTCGCTTCCAATGGCAGTTCAGTCATTCAGCCGCGAGAGCGCTCCGCGGTTAACGCGTTTTCTACCACTCGTGCTACAAGGAAATATATTATTTCATGATCATAAATATTTTCTTATAGGTCTAGTCTTTTAATTTATCCACATTTTATGGAGTTTTATTATTAATAAAATGTTTAAATGGCCGTGATTTCAACTGGCAGCTTATTGTCGCTTCCACTTCCAGTTCAGTCATTCAGCCGCGAGAGCGCTCCGCGGTTAACGCGTTTTCTACCACTCGTGCTACAAGGAAATATATTATTTCATGATCATAAATATTTTCTTATAGGTCTAGTCTTTTAATTTATCCACATTTTATGAAGTTTTATTATGAATAAAGTATTTAAATGGCCGTGGTTTCAACTGGCAGCTTACTGTCGCTTCCACTACTAGTTCAGTCAGTCAGACAGCCGCGAGAGCGCTCCGAGGTTAACGCGTTTTCCTTGCAGCGAGAGTGACAGAGAACGCGTGATACTCACAGATCTAAAGCGGTTGAGACTGCCAGCCACCAGCCCGCCACTGGCAGGTCACGTGACCTGCCAGAATCAGACTGGCAGCTGCCACCAGCCACTGACAGACAGACTGGCAGCTGCCACCAGCCACTGACAGGTCACATGACCTGTCAGTGGCGGCTCCTGCCAGCCAGTTGAAGATCGAACCCCTACTGTTAACCTATGAAAACTTGTATATATTATAAATACTAAAACAAAAAATCTAGCCATTTAGACAAGACATTAAAGTAACAAATCTGTGCATCGTCATAAATAAACTTTATTCTAAAGCAAAAGAAAAGAGATCCATGCCCTCTGCTGGCACCAACTGGAAAATGCATTTAATAGTCATCCCTGTTGTTACACTCATGGTTGTCTACACAGCAAAGGCACTTTTACAATGTTAATTGATTTTCACTGAATAGGCTGTAATTGGACATTTGATTCAGGAGGCATTGTAGAAGCGGACTATTTTTTTCTCATCTCTTGGGTGCATCGTGGACAGTACCTGTGAACAGAGAACACAACACTTTAAAACTACAATACTAAGTACATGGAGTATGTGAAGTGTGCAAATAAAATAAATATTAAATACATTAATTTGGCTTACCATTTTCCCTTTGGTTTGGTTGTCAGGCCAACACAAGCAAAATGAAACCATTCAATTGGACACTGTTAAAAAAAGAGAATGAACCTCTTTAATTACTTCATATTAACAATAAGATGACTTTTCTCTGTTTACAAAAAATGCCTATAAAAATCCTATACTGCCTATTTCCACTGGATTGGCAGTATTGTGAATATTATAAACTATAAATTAAATGAATTAGTATTTTATTATGGAAAACAATACTTGTTTCTGTGTGACAATTGTATTTTCTCAAACAATGGCTTTATATATATTTTATAACTATGACTCACATCAGAATTGTCACATCCAATCATTTCTCCATATGATACTTGACTACACAAGCAGTATGTGGGTTCATTAGGGTCCACTGGCATATCCAGGACGTCTGATGGGTGCATGGCGAGCAGAGATTCACTTATGTTTCCACTAGTGTTTGAGAGACAAAACACAAAGAAAGAGTTAAATACAAAGCCTTAAAATAATATACAATTGCATCAATGTCCTTTTAACATGACAGTTACCTAGCTTTCTGTTTTTTCTGCTTGGGTGAGTCTTGATCTGATCCTTTCTTGTCTCTTCCATGGGATCCCTTTTTGTCTTTTAAATTCTTCTCCTCTGAAACAACAAACAAATGCATTTAGTCTCACCCACACTGGGCATTAATTGTATCAATGTTCTGAACAATAAGACTTACTTCGAGATTGCTTTTCATCTGAGCTATCCAAGTCACCCGAGTCCAGTTTCTCCTGCAGATCGTTCTCAAAGCGTGCAAGATCAGCATCCAGCCGTCGAATGTGTTTATCCACCTGGAAATGCAAGCAGACTTGTTTTTGCTTGACTCATCTAGTGGTGCATGCAAATATACAACTGAGGACTGCTACTCACCATTTCATAAATCTGCATTGCAAGCTGAACTTTGTCATCGCTGTACTCTTTGCACTTGTTGTAGGCATTTTCAATCTTCTTTAAATGCTGGACACGCTCCTCAGATGCTAGATTTCTAACTTTTTCCATATACTCAGAAGCTAGTTCACTTATCTCTGCTTTTTTCTCTGTGAACAGTGACAATGCAATTGTTCATTAGTCATTGATTTTTAAAAAGTTAACTGTTCTGGCCTCTTACACAAAGTGATATTGATCCAAACAATGCACACCTTCAGTTCTGTTATCTAAATCCTCCATTAATGAGAAGTTTCTCTGCAACTCGCAGGGAAGTCCCTCGATGCCTGGAGTGAATGATTACAATTAAAAATCGTGCAAACTGTATTTACATGGCAGGAAAAGAAACAACATGCATGCATATGCTACAGGAAGTTAACTTTACATACTGATCAAGGGTATTGTAAGATACAAAACATCATTCAGGCACTCAGTCATGTACATTTTAGCATTTTTTTGTAACGTAACACATAAGACACTGATATATTTGTAATGCTGAAACACCTCAACTCACAAGTGGGCTGCAAGAGGACTTAACCACATTTTATACAACTTGACAGTAATCAAAATGTGGCAACAAGTCATTCAAGAATACCATTTAAAAAACTTACTGTCTAAATAATGCTCTAAGTACATTCCTTTCGCCATTCTTGTTAGTATTAGCTTTGTACTTGCAGGCGTGTGCGATGGTTTATTTAGCGCGCTGAATTTCCCTTCCTGGAGTCACTGTGTGGGATTTTAGATTTTTATATGAAAATGATCAACCTTACTACTATTAAGTAAACACACAAGACTGTCCGCGTGGTTTATATATCGTATATTGTAGCGTTACATCTTCATCTGTAGTGCATCAAGTAACAACTGTCTCTACATCGCCATCTACTGCAGTGGAGGTGCAGGTCGGCGCTTCGCTCTCTGTGAAAGAGCAAGGTAATACAGTGAAATTCGGTTGGTATTTTTAATATAATCACAGTATATTAAATACGTCGTATATTCTTTAGTAGGTTTCTTAATATTAACTCCAACCATAAGTCTTTTTTTAATAATGTTTAAAAAGTGATTGACAAGACCACGTGACGATACAAGCTCTATGTTCAGAATTTAGCACAAGGTGGCAGTGTCGTCTTAGGTATCAAAGTGACGGGTTGAGCCTCATTATCATGTCGAATACAATAAATGGCTTAACTGATATTGATTTTAACCTATTTAGCATTTTCTCTGTATGAATACTGCACATGGACAATGGACATGGTGAAACGGCTGTCTAATGGAGTACCTAAGGAGTTCAAAACGAGGTGTAACAGAGACCAAAAGTCATCCTCAGCACTGGTGAGACCCACTGTGACCAAATCACACTCAGTCCTCATGCAAAAACCCTAGAGATGTTGGGCTGCAACATCATAAACATAAATGGAGACATGTCAGTCCAATATTCGATTTAAAATGTTAAATTACTGTTAGGTTTTGGGCTAAAATAAAACATGAATGAGAAATATATTGGACTAGACAACTCCTTTATTCAATTTACATTAACTGAATACAATGGGATACAGTTACTTTTAAATCCAAGAGTGTGTTTAAAGTTTGCATTTCAAATAAGCCCAGTTGTTGTTGTTAAAAATAATAATAATATGATAATATGATGAGAGTAAACCCTGTGAGGCAGTAAGGATAGTCTGTATATAAATGACTCCTCCCAGTTTTGCATTTAGCATTTGTAAGTGATGAAAGCAGTAACAAGACATAGACATAAGCTCTATTATATATCTTTTTGATTTCACATATATTTAACGCTGCAAGGATATGACGTTGCGATATAGTAATTTGCTTTTTATAGCAGCGTTTATCCTAGGTATGTATTTTTGCCTTTCTTTCTTTCTTTTTTTTAATCAAATAGTTAATATGTTCTTTGTGGACAATGATTTATGTTTGACTGAACAGGATGCACAGCACAGGACACTGTAATACAGTCTAAACCAGTTATGACAGCTTATGAAGATGGAACAGCCACTCTTGACTGCACTTACAAAGCAACCAGCACTCAATATCCAAATCTCCTCTGGTACCAACAAAAGACTAATGGATTGCCAAAATACATGCTGATCAGACTTTCTGGATCTGGTAGCAATGATGAAGAGTTCAGCGACAGATTTAATGCAAGTCTCCACACATCTACATCAACAGTTCCTCTGACAATCACGAATGTGCGTGTGTCTGACTCTGCCGTGTACTACTGTGCTCTGAAGCCCACAGTGACAAAAACACACTCAACACTAAGACAATAACCCTGTTACCTCTATTTAAGAGATTAGTCAGTCAAAAAAAAAACAAAAAAAACATAAAAATCCTGTTTGGTGAATATATAGATTATCTCAAAGTTACATTTAAACGTATCCATTTGGGAGAAATCATATGTAGTATATTAAATCAATTCCTTTTGCAATATTATTTATATAAATGCAACATTAACATTTTATGATAAAATAAGTATACATAAGGTTGTTCAATTGAGCAAAACATCTAGAGACTGTGTTGTAATAATTGGCAGTACCAGACAGAATATATCACATATCCAGTCTGTGGGAGGAGTTGCATTATGCATTATCAAATGCATTCAAAGAGACCAAACCAGATATTAACTTTTATTCTCCCATCAGTCTGTGGATGCTCACTTCAACTAAACGATCCAAACTAAGGAAAACCATGATGCAATGGTTAAGGAATTTGTTTCTTGTTTTTGTACTTTATTTAGGTATGGTAATGATATTCTTACATATCCATGTGCATTTTAATACTTAATTCTAGCTGATGTGTCACTTTTTGTATTTAATTAATTTAATATTTTTACAGAATGTAGAGGAGAAGAAACAGTCAACCAACCAGAAAGAAATCAGACTGAATTGGAGGGAAAGTCAGTCACAATAAACTGTAAATATAGCAGTGCTTCAACAGCTCCAGATCTTTTCTGGTACATCCAGAAAGAAAATGACATTCCTAAATACATCATGAGAATGGACAAGTTTGGAACTGGAGAAACTGCCACTGAGTTTCAGAAGAGATTTCACTCTAATTTTTCATCAGATTCAATTCCACTGACAATCAAGGATGCACACGTGTCTGACTCTGCTGTGTACTACTGTGCTCTGACGCCCACAGTGAGAAAACTTGAGTCAAACCACATACAAAAACACAGGAGCAGAAACATGCTCTGAGATGGACGTTTCTTTGATTTAGTGAAGTTATGTAATATGGTCAAATTTAAGTCTATGCTGCTGATATTCTTGTTGTATCATAATCAGTACATTTACATACGCAATGATACATTGTTTAAATAAATAACAGATGATTATTTGTTGCAAGAAATAATTTCAAGAAACACATATGTTTAAATAACTTTATATATCAAAGCTGACCACACATTTGTGTGTGTGTGTTTAAGTTTTCATTTAAACTCTGAAAAGCCTGACTCATTTGAAATAATAAAAAGATATCTGGCAAACATGATTTTTCTAATTTTGATTTTTCTAATTTGCTTTAAAGTGACAGTAAAGACTTTTGAATTGTTACAAAAAATATCTAAAATAAATGTTGTTCTAAAGAATTAAAAAATCCTGAAAAAATGCATCATGGTTTCCACATAAATGTCAAGCAGTACAACAGTTTTCAACACTGATACTTAGAGAATCAAATCAGCATATTAGAATGATTTATGAAGGATTATGTGACTACTAAGAAACTTTTTTTTTTAAATTACCAACATCAAACTTTTCATCAGTAGTGTATATTAAGTAATCACACAGCATATGCATTTAGAGCACACAGAAAATATACAAATGTTTATTTATTACATGTGTACCATGGACTAAATTACAATATAATACATAACACATTACACATATAAGAACATACATTAATGAGTGTAAATGGCTTGTTTTGGTGTGAATGAAATGGCTTAGAGAGGAGGGACTTAGTGTTCATAGATCTTCCATGATCTAATGTGTTTGACAGAGACTGTGGTTGAAACGATTCAGTCTGACTCTTCTCAGAGTGAACACTTGTACAATGGATCTCCATTCAGTTATTCTGTTCTGTGTCTCAACCGGTATGTATATTTATTTAGTAACTTTTTTGGTTATTTATTAAAAAACGAAATAAAAAGCACTACAAAGATACAAATATGCTTCTTTTCAGCTGCTGTCTTTGGGAATGTCATCAAACCAATCAACACAGATGTTTTTGCTGAGGAGGGTTCAAGTGTTACATTATCCTGTAGTTTTTCTGACTCTGCACAAACAGATTATCTTCACTGGTACCGTCAGTATGGAAGATCAAAAGCTGAATTTCTTGTACTCACCTATGACACTGAAAAAGAAGCTAAGCAGTCTGTTGTAGATCCAAGATTCACTGTTAACATTACAAAAAAGGAACAAGTGGATCTGAAGATCTCCTCTGCTGCTGTATCAGACTCTGCTCTGTACTACTGTGCTCTGCAGCCCACAGTGACAGGAAACACATCAGCTCTCTACAAAAACCTGTTACAATGAGAACCAACAGAGAAACACAGAGACAGAGAGAAAAAATTGTGAGGATGAAGCTGATATATTCATCTAAGATTCACACTTGAAATTCAGTAATTTTTGTTATTTTATTTTAATTTCGCACATGAAGAAAAAGTTCTTTAAAAAAATTATTATCCATGAGAGTACAGCCAGTTTTTTTGTATCCTCATTATTATACAAAAGCAAAACTCTCCCATTCACTTATTCATCTTCAAGGTGTATTCAGTATTGATACAGTCGTGTCACACAGGTTGAGGAATATATTTCTCTTCGCACTGTTCATTCTAGGTATGAATGTACATGTGACTGAAGCTGAAGGAAGATCAGTAATATATAAAACCAATTCAGAATTATAAGTTTTCATTCTGGTAATTTTAAACAATCATTTAATATATAGTGGGGGAAAAGTTATCAAACACAATTAGATGATATAAAATATACAATACATCATATGGATGAACGTGAACAGCAGCAGGAAGTTCAGAGAGGAGGAAGTTCCTGTGTGTGTTTCTGACTGATCTGCAGTGACTTACAGCTCAGAGCACTGAGAGACTCAACAGAGAACTGAACTGATCTGATTGAACATGGACAGATGTGTCATACTGATTCTCATTGTGGGAACAGGTACAGTATTTATTGAGCTACTGATAAAACTCAACAGTTTTAAACCTCAAATGCTAAATTATTCATTTGACTGATTGCTTTTTTTTTTTTTTAATAAAAAAAAAAAATTTTGTATTTGCTAAATTATTTTTATTATTGTTTTAATATTTGTTTATTTATTATTATTTTGATCATATGTGCTTATTGTTGACAGGTTTGGTGGCTGGAGACAGTATTGAGCCAGATAAAGGGACAGAAAAAACCTTCTAAAGAAACAGAAACTGTCAAGCTGAGCTGCTCATATAGTACAAACAGTGAATATGTTTGGCTTTACTGGTACAGACAGTATCCCAACAGAGAACCACAGTATTTATTATACAAAAAAGCACGGTCAGCGGGTGATAATGAACACACCTCTGATCATCGGTTTCAGTCGACTACATCACGTACATCCACTGAACTCACTATTACTGATGTACGTCTGTCAGATTCAGCTCACTATTATTGTGCTCTAAGAGTAGGAGCCCAGTGATACAAAACATGAGACATGTCATACAAAAACCTGAAGCTCTTTTCACTTTGAACCAATCTAGTGAAAACCACAATCAAAACCACAATCTATCCAGCCCCAAATGTAATAAAATATGTGGTCACACCTGTATAAGACTGAATTAAATCTTTGTTGCAAGGCATAAATTGCAAATTAGAAATAATTTTATTTAATACAGAAAATCGATGATATACCTAACATCATGTTGGGTCCAGATAAATGATCTCTTAGTGAAAATGAACACTTCTGAAGGCCAAATAGTATACATCCATTAAATGCTTTGAAACACAAATGCAAAAAAATTTTTCAGGGCAAAAAGGCAAAAATCTTTTTCAGGAATGTTTTTTAAACAAAGTACAAAAATAAAAATAAAAAAATATACAAAGTGAACCAAAAAGAAAATAAGCCCATTTGTTTTGAAGAAATGATGCCATGATGGAATTAGAGGCTTTCCACAGATCTGACAGACTGTGGTTAAAATGATTCAGTCTGACTCTTCTCAGAGTGAACACTTCTATAATGGATTTTCATTCAGTTATTCTGTTCTGTGCATCAGCAGATGTGTGTTTCTACTGACTGATTTTGGCCGATTGATTAATTTGACTGAATAGGTGAAATCTCTCTAAAATGCTACCCATTTCTTTAATTTCAGCTGAAAATCTTTGGAAAATACTAATAAAGTAAATGCAACAAATAAACTAAAAAAATTATTAAATTAACTTTTTCTAATGAATGTAGCCATATATATTAATTTAAATTCCAGTTTGGCTTCTCAGAAGATTTTCAATTAGTAACAAAAAGGCAATTAAAAAAAAAGTCAAGCTCTGGAGATTTATGTCAGTATTGATTATGACTCAAAATACTGTTTCAAAATCAGTGTATAAACAAAAAATAAGCACATAAATATGCACATTTAATAGCAAGAAGAAAAAGCAAGACATGAAAACAAAGATTAAAAGGTACAATCTGTCTAACTGTAAATGTATGTGTATTAAGTTAAAGGTAAGTTTCAAGTGGCTAAAGATCTGACATGTTCTAAGTGCATGTGTTTGACAGACTATGTGGTGGAAACAATTCAGTCTGACTCTTCTCAGAGTGAACACTTGTACAATGGATCTTCATTCAGTTATTCTGTTTTGTGCCTCAGCAGGTGTGTATTTCTACTGACTGATTGATTAATTGATTTTTTTGACTGATAACATGAAATCTTTCTAAAATGCAACCTATTCCTTTTCTGTTTCAGCTGTTGTCTTTGGAAATACTATCAGTTCATATAGAACAGATGTTGGTGCTGATGAAGGTCAAATAGCTACACTGTCCTGCAGTTATTCCTCCTCTGGTGGTACAGATTATCTCTTCTGGTACCGTCAGTATGGAAGATCAAAACCTGAATTTCTTGTAACCACATACAGCACTAACACTAAGACTGTGGTATCTAATGTAGATTCAAGATTTTCTGTTAAAGTAGCAAAAAAGGAAAAAATCCATGTGATTCTGGAGATCTCCTCTAGCTGATGTTGAAGACTCTTCAAAATCTACTGTGCTCTGCAATCATGAATGTGACGGGAAACACAACAACAAAAACTGTACACAAACCTTTCCTTATTTAATCCAGTTAGAACAAGCAAGATATAGAGAGTCAAAGATTAAAAGAGAATCTGTAAACTGCAACAAATAGCAGCTAAAGATGATATATTTAAACTCAATGTGACATTAAAAATCAAATGAAATTAAATGAATCAAATGCTGTTAACTACATTAAATCCATATAAAAATGGTCTACTGTTTAAGTTTCAATCCATTATCTTGTGTAGGTACAATGAGCCACAAGGCGGCAGTGTTCTCAGACAATCAATAAGGAATTGCAATTAACAACAGAATTTGTAATTGATACTACATTTTAATATTATAAGAAAAGAGACTAAAAAGCACAGACATATTTTTGATGTCTCTTTTTTTCATATATCATACTATTAAATGTACTATTAATGAAGGTTCAAAGCTTCACTGGTTTCACATTCACAGAGATCAGGAAGTTCCTGAATGTGTTGATAACTGAACAACAGAAAACATCAGTAACACACAGTCAGAGCACAGAGCACTGAGAGAATTAACACACAACTGATCTGATCATATTCACCATGAACAAATACATGCTGCTGCTTTTCATTATGGCATCAGGTGTGTCATTTATGATTACTTCAGATCTTTTAGCAACAGTTTTATAAAACCCTATAAAACATTGGATGGTATTTTTATTGATTTTCTTTCAAAACACTTGTAATTTATATCTTTAGTGATATACAGTGTTTAAAGTAAGACAAAATTAGTTAATATTGTGCTTAATGTTTGCAGATGTGACAGCTGTGGACAAAATTGAGCCAAATAAAGGGACGAGCATCATCAAAACAGAAGGAGAGTCTGTAACGCTGAGCTGCTCATATGATTCAGACAGTGAATATGTCCGTCTGTACTGGTACAGACAATATCCTAATGGAGAACCTCAATATTTATTACGTGAAGGAGCACGATCAAACAGTGTTAAGGACAGCTCTAATCCTCGATTCCAGTCAAGCACTTCTCGCTTATCGACTGAACTCATTATTAGTAGTGTGACTGTGTCAGATTCAGCTCTCTATTACTGCGCTTTAAGAGTTGAAGCCCAGTGATACAAAACATGAAACAAGTCGTACAAAAACTAAAAGCCATTTTCACTTTGATGCTCTTATTATGAAAACCAAATCAAAACCTCAACGTGAGATAATAACTGCAAACACCTGTGTGAGGTTGAAGGAGGAAATGTTTTCTAAAAGTATTAAAAGAGCAGATAAGGTAAAAAAAAAATGGGTTTAAAAGGCAACAGTGTATTACAAATATTTACTAAAGGCATGTCATGCTTTAATTGTGTAAAAACCTAAAGCTTCCACGTATTACACATAATTAAATGTGTTTCATGTAGTTTTGTTTCATAAAGCTTATGGTGACAGACTGTCTGACACTAAAATGTGACTAAATTTTTAACAAAATCCACATTTAATATGCACTTAGAATTATTACTACTTAGAATTTATCTGTATCTTTACAATAATGGACAGAAAATTTGTTTCACATAATGGTAGCAGTAATGAGCCAGGCTCCAAGAAAAACTATTCCTTCACAATAAAGCTCTTTTGACTTAAAGCTTGAAAAGAGGAGGGACTCAGATCTGACATGATCTAAATGTTTCTGACAGAGACTGTGGTTAACAGGATTCAGTCTGACTCTTCTCAGAGTGAACACTTGTACAATGGATCTTCATTCAGTTATTCTGTTCTATGTCTCAACAGGTATGAATATTTATTTGGTTGATTATTTGGTTATTTATTAAAAAATAAAATAAAAAGCACTAAAAACTACAAATGTGTTTCTTCTCTTTCAGCTGCTGTCTTTGGGAATGTCATTAAACCAAACAAAACAGATGTTTTTGCTGAGGAGGGTTCAAGTGTTACATTATCCTGTAGTTTTTCTGACTCTAGCAAAATAGATTACCTCCACTGGTACCGTCAGTATGGAAGATCAAAACCTGAATTTCTTGTACTCACCTACAGCAATGCAAAAGAAGCTCAGCAGTCTGATGTAGATCCAAGATTCACTGTTAACATTACAAAAAAGAACAAGTGGATCTGAAGATCTCCTCTGCTGCTGTATCAGACTCTGCTCTGTACTACTGTGCTCTGCAGCCCACAGTGACAGGAAACACATCAGCTCTCTACAAAAACCTGTTATAATGAGAGACAAGAAAGAAACATTTTGACAGAGTGACAAATATTTAAGCATGTTTCAAATATAATTCAAAGCAACATTCCAAATAGTTAAATTTTTTTAATTTATTTTGCACATGGAGGAAAAAGATGGCATTACTTACAATTTTAGGCTACCTCTGAGAATACAGCTTATTTTTTTTATATCAATTATTATAAAAAAGCAAAATTTTTTTTTTTTGACTTCATTTCATCTTCAAGGTATCTTTGATTTAACATTGAAACAGTCATGTCACACAGGTTGAGGAATATATTTCTCTTTGCACTATTCATTCTAGGTATAAATGTAATAAAACTGCATTTTCAATTGTTTTTATCATTTTATTTAAAACCTTTACACAATATAGATCATATGGTTGATCAGTCAGGCAAACATGTGACTGAAGCTGAAGGAAGATCAGTAATATATAAAAGCAATTCAGAACTATAAGTCTTATTCTGGTGCATTTGAACAATCATTTGCAATATGGTGGGGAAAAAGTTATCAAACACAATTAAATGATATACAATATACAATACATCATATGGATGAAAATGAACAGCAGCAGGAAGTTCAGAGAGGAGGAAGTTCCTGTGTGTGTTTCTGACTGATCTGCAGTGACTTACAGCTCAGAGCACTGAGAGACTCAACAGAGAACTGAACTGATCTGATTGAACATGGACAGATGTGTCATACTGATTCTCATTGTGGGAACAGGTACATTATTTATTGAGCAACTGATAAAACTGAACACTTTAACATAAAACCCCAAATGCTAAATTATTTAAATTGTTTGCTATTTCTATAAAAAGATATGACTTTTTATGGAAATAGCAATTTTTTGTGTTTGCAAAATGATTTTTATTATTAATAAATTTATTGTTTGTTTATTTATTGTTATTTTTATTATATGTGCTTATTGTTGACAGGTTTGGTGGCTGGAGACAGCATTGAGCCAGATAAAGGGACAGAAAAAACTTCTAAAGAAGGAGAAACTGTCAAGCTGAGCTGCTCATATAGTACAAGTAGTGATTATGTTTGGCTTTACTGGTACAGACAGTATCCTAATGGAGAACCACAATATTTATTATATAAAAATGCACGTCAGCGGGTAGTTCTGAACACACATCTGATCGTCGATTTCAGTCAACTGCATCACGTACATCCACTGAACTCACTATTACTGATGTACGTCTGTCAGATTCAGCTCACTATTATTGTGCTGTAAGAGTAGTAGCCCAGTGATACAAAACATGAGACATGTCGTACAAAAACCTGAAGCTCTTTTCACTTTGAACTTATCAAGTGAAAACCACAATCAAAACCACAATCTATCCAGCTCTGAATGTAATAAAATATGTGGTCACACCTGTGTAAAACTAAATTAGATCTTTATTGCAACGCATTAATTGTAAACTAGAAACTTCAGAAAAGAAGCATTAAGAAAATGTCCAGATATTAGTTACACATGTTAAACCACTAAGCATAGATCATATTTGTAATTTACATTTCAGGCAATGTTCTTTAAGATGGAGGTAGTTAGTATGGTCTCGAGCCTTTCCTCTGAGTAGATCAGCCCTCCACTCAGCATTCATTTTTCACTGCCTGCAGTCCAGTAGTTTGTTGGTATACTGAAATCTATCAGATCTCTTTTCAGTACATCTTTATATCTCAGTTTAGGCTGTCCAACAGAGTGGGTACCCTTCTTGAGCACACTGTGCAGAATTGCGTCGGGAATGCGGGAAAGGCACATTCTGGTAACATGACTAGTCCATCTGAGATTGATAATTTTTAGCCAGGAGGAAAGGTTCAGGAGGACGTTTTTAGTCACTTTAAACAGATCTTCATTTGCCATTTTATCCCTCCAGGTCTTGCCAGCTGTAAACCCGAGGCATCTAGTGTGAAAGGCACTTAGCCCCATACAGCATTCAGCCCCATACAACAGGATGCTCAGAACACATGCTTCAAACACTCTTACTTCGATGCAGACAGATAGATGTTTTTTTTCTGCCATACACACAATTTGTCAAATGCCCAAAAGCAGAGGCTGCAAAAGCAGAGGCCACTTCCTCAACCTGATTAAAATTTCATTGTCTAGGGTAGTATTGCAGGTCACAGTATATCCAGCCGGTCTTTTGCAGGACTATAAAAAGAGCTTCTCTGTCAACCGAATCAAAAGCTTTAGTCAGATTAACAAAAGCAAGATTTTTTTAAACTTTATTTTTGGCATTTTTGCCTTTTGATTATGATATGTATTTGAGACAGGAAGCAAAGTGTGTGAGAGAAAGGAGGGGGGGATAGGATTGGGAAAGGTCTGCATCTAACTCGGGACGTCCAGGGCACAGTGATGCTATATGTCGAAGCACTGCCCATGAGACTATTAGCGGCAACTAAAATGAATAAATTAACTTTAATTATATGGCCTCTCATTCCACTTGCTCATATTCTGATTAAAATTCCAGTTGAGCCTCCAGTGAGGTGTGACCAATTCAAATAAAATTCATGAAAGGGAAAGTTTTTAAATTCTGAATTCTGCCCAAAGCTGCTTGATTATTTAATACAGAGAATCCACTATATATAATATCATGTTGGGAACGTAACCATCCTCACAGTGAAAATGAACATTTCTTGAACTTTTCAAATGTAGTATTTATTTATTAAATGCAGTGGAAACTAAGGTGGAAATCTTTTTCAGGATATGCAGTATATTCTGAGCAAAGTATATTTTAAAATCAAACATAAAACACATTAATATCACAGAGAAAGCAAGAGAATACATTAATAAGCCGTTTCACTTGGTACATGGGTGTTAAAGAAAGCCATGATGTGGCTCAGGGAGGAGGGACTCAGTGTTCACAGATCTGACATGATCGAATTGTGTCTTGCAAAGGCTGTGGTGAAAAGGATTCAGTCTGACTTTTCTCAGAGTGAACACTTGTACAATGGATCTTCATTCAGTTATTCTGTTCTGTTTATCAACCGGTATGTATATCTATTTGTTTGATTTTTTGGTTATTTATTAATAACTACAAAGCTACAAATGTGTTTCTTCTTTTACAGCTTCTGTCTTTGGGAATGACATTAAACCAAACAAAACAGATGTTTTTGCTGAGGAAGGTTCAAATGTAACATTGTCTTGTAGTTTTTCTGCCTCTGGAGGTAATGATTATCTCCACTGGTACCGTCAATATGGAAGATCAAAACCTGAATTTCTTGTACTCACCTACACCAGTGCAAACAAAGCTCAGCCGTCTGTTGGAGATCCAAGATTCACTGCTAACATTACAAAAAAGGAACATGTGGATCTGAAGATCTCTTCTGCTGCTGTATCAGACTCTGCTCTGTACTACTGTGCTCTGCAGCCCACAGTGACAGGAAACACATCAGCTCTCTACAAAAACCTGTTACAATGAGAGACAAGACAAACACAAGAGACAGAGAGAAGAATTGTGAGGAGGAAGCTGTATATTCAGCAATGATTCACACTTGAAATTCATTACTTTTTGTTATTTTATTTTGGACATGGAGGAAAAACAATGCAACATTCTAAGTGAGTCAAGTTTTTTTTTTTAATCTGTCAAACAGTGAAATGGCACTGTTTTGTTTATGCAATACCTGCAGTTAACCATTAGAGGCAGCAGGTACACATTATTACCTGTAAGAATACAGCAAGTTTTTTGGGTCCTCATTATTATACCAAAAGCAAAACTTTCTGATTCACTGCTTTGTCTTCAAGGTGTGTTCAACACTGACACAGTCATGTTACACAGGTTGAGGAATACTTCTCTTTGCACTTCATTCTAGGTATGAATGTTATAGAACTGAATTTTCAATTGTTTACATCATTTTACATTTAATATTTTTAAATCTTTACACAATGTAGATCATAAAATATGTAGACAAACATGTGACTGAAGCTGAAGGCAGATCAGTATTATATAAAAACAGCTCAGAATTTTTTTCTGGTACTTTTGAACAATCATTTAAAATATGGTCGGGAAAAAGTTATAAAACACACTTAAATGATAAAAAATATACAACACATCATATGGATGAAGGTGAAAGCAGTAGGAAGTTCAGAGAGGAGGAAGTTCCTGTGTGTGTTTCTGACTGATCTGCAGTGACTTACAGCTCAGAGCACTGAGAGACTCAACAGAGAACTGAACTGATCTGATTGAACATGGACAGATGTGTCATACTGATTCTCATTGTGGGAACAGGTACATTATTTATTGAGCAACTGATGAAACTTACCAGTTTTAAATCATAAAACCCCAAATGCTAAACGATTTAACTGACTGATTGCTTTTTTCACAGTATTAAAAAAAAGTAATTTGTATTTGCAAAAATATTTTTCATATTGTTTTAATACTTGTTTATTTATTATTGTTTTGGTCATAGTGTTCGCAGGTTTGGTGGCTGGAGACAACATTGAGCCAGATAAAGGGACAGAAAAAAATTCTAAAGAAACAGAAACTGTAAAGCTGAGCTGCTCATATAGTACAAATAGTGATACTATTTGGCTTTACTGGTACAGACAGTATCCTAATGGAGAACCGCAGTATTTATTACTCAAAGGTGCACGATCATATAGTGGTACACACACTTCTGATCGTCGATTTCAGTCGACTACATCACGCACATCCACTGAACTCACTATTACTGATGTACGTCTGTCAGATTCAGCTCACTATTATTGTGCTCTAAGAGTAGGAGCCCAGTGATACAAAACATGAGACATGTTGTACAAAAACCTGAAGCTCTTTTTACTTTGAAAAATCTAGTGAAAACCATAATCAAAACCACAATCTATCCAGCCCCAAATGTAATAAAATATGTGGTCACACCTGTATAAGACGGAATTAAATCTCTGTTGCAAAGCATAATTGTAAATTAGAAACTTCAGAAAATAAGCATTAATGGTATGTCCAGATCATTTCCACACGTTAAATCACTTGCATAAGGCCACGTAATCTCCATTCTCTAGCAGAAACACTACCGCTTTTTCTTAGTCTCTTAAAAAAACTTTTAAAAAACATTTTAAACTCTTTAAAACAATAACAACAACAACAACAAAAGTTTCATTGCACTTCCTGATACAGTGATTCAAATTCCAATTCAGCATTCAGTGAAGTGTAACCGATTAAACTTTAGTATTTCCAAAGTTATCAAACACAATTAAATGATATACAATATACAATACATCATATGGATGAAAGTGAACAGCAGCAGGAAGTTCAGATAGGAGGAAGTTCCTGTGTGTGTTTCTGACTGATCTGCAGTGACTTACAGCTCAGAGCACTGAGAGACTCAACAGAGAACTGAACTGATCTGATTGAACATGGACAGATGCGTCATACTGATTCTCATTGTAGGAACAGGTACATTATTTATTGAGCAACT
>NC_066870.1:24455396-24611796 GCF_022985175.1 Labeo rohita | reverse complement strand
CAAATCAACCATCTGTAGTTTTAACATATGATGGATCAGCTAAAAGTCTCCACTGGTATCGGCAAAAGCCTGGATCAAAACCAGAGTTTCAGGCTGCTGATTCATGAGTCTACTGAGTATGTCACCAAAGCTGACCAACCTTACTCACATATGTCCATCAGACTCCATGATAAATGTGTGGATCTGGAGATCTCCTATGCTGCTGTATCAGACTCTGCATTGTATTACAGTGCCCTGCAGCCCACAGTGACAGGAAAACCATCTACACAGTACAAAAACGTGTCTTTTTCCTTCTCCTTTCCTTATAAGGTGGTCTTTCTCTAAGAATTACTGTAGTCTACCATTTTAGCAAATGTTATGCACTGTTCACTTGTTATTTATTAGCCATTTAAGGCCACTATTACAATACAAGACACACTGTAATTTACAATAAGTCAACTGCGTTAACCAGTACACCAAAGTATCAACCCACATGCTAGAAAAACATTTCTTTATGAAAAATCTGGAGAAAAAAAAAGGTTATAAGCATGAAACTTAATTAGCATTAATTATACAAAAATCAATAAAATAAAAATTTCCTTGTCTACGTCTATAGATTCTCTGGAGAGTCTGTACCTTATTACATATTTAATTCAACATTTCAGTCTCCTTGTACAAGTTACTGCATAATTTACTAAGTCAAAACAACTTCTGTAAGCTCTTTTTTTTTAGTTTGAAATACAGTACATCCCTGAGATATTATAGCAAAAGTGATCTCACATACATTCTGCCAGAAGGTGGAGCTCCAGGAACCATCCTAGGTCTGTCTGGGTTCAGTTGTTTAAAAACAGAGCAGACATACAGTCAGTCATACTCTAGGAGGGAACTGTAAGTCTTGGCTCTCAAAGCAATTGTCTCTCATTAGTGCAGATGCTGCTCCTCATATTCATTATATTTTCTCTCTTAAAAGGTGAGTAATTCAATAATTTCTGTGGAAAAGCTTTTTTGTTCCATTTTATACTGTTTGCAATCTGAATTAGTCCATTCAAAATGATTAATTAAAACATTGTTTGTTTTAAACAGAGAATGCTGGTGAAGATATCATAAAATCAGTCTTCAAAGAGAAGCAGGTTTTGGCAGGAAAAGATGTTACACT
The DNA here is from genome assembly GCF_022985175.1 of Labeo rohita. NCBI lineage: Eukaryota > Metazoa > Chordata > Actinopteri > Cypriniformes > Cyprinidae > Labeo > Labeo rohita. The sequence continues at coordinate 24,610,661 of NC_066870.1, read as the reverse complement.
GATCTGCAACTACACTGGAAATATTCAGAATTTACAGTGGTATCGTCAGTATCCTGGATCCAAACCTGAGCACCTCATTATGTTCTTTGAGACCATCCCCGGATCAGAGCTTGATCTTCGTCTGACAGCTGCAGCTGATAAAGCAACCAAAACTATGAATCTGACAATCTATTCTACAGAAGTAAAAGACTCTGCCATGTACTACTGTGCCTTGCAGCCCACAGTGACAGGAAACACAATTATATTGTACAAAAACCTCCTTGGCATTTGCCTGTTTCTCTACCATGAACTGTTAATGAACTGTTGTCTGCAATACAACTGCATGTGTAAATTAGGTAAAGTTGGTTGCCTGATTTGTAGGTGCTTATAGTGACAAGGCGTTTAAATCAAATAAAGCTAGGAGTGAATGAAAGTCTGCAGCATAAGGCTTGTCCAGATGAATATTAAAGTCACTAAAGACTAGAAGTGAACTGCCATCCTTCTGGAATGAGGACAGCAGCCCATCCAGCTCACTTCTTCCTTGAAATAATGCTTGAAATAAATTCATAAGTTGTTTAAGACACATTTATCTATGATAAATTACTAGAATCTTCAAATAGGCCATTAATAACTACTAAATAGGCCAAAGTTACTACAGTACAGATTTATTTAAAATATCTTAAATATCTTGCCACAGGAAGGATATTGGGTTTCTATACAAGATGCTTCCAGAGTCCTTATTACCCACAGAATTCTTTTAGATTCTCAAGATTCTTAAGACCACACCTAGAGTATTGAATTCCCTTGAAAATTACTAAAGGGATTTACAGTTACTTTGGTAAATAGACAGTCTGTTTATCATATTGCTGTACAACAACTTTAGTTGTTTTAGCTACATTCAAAAAAGAACGACATGCTTACCCAGTGGTTTCTACACACATTCTACACAATCTCTCAGTATTTTTTATTAAATCAGATTTAAATCAGAGAGCCCCAGTTAAGCCTGGCTTTTGCCAGAAGGTGGTGCTCACATTCAAGTTATTTCAATACAGAGCACACACACACACACACACAAACTGAATCACTTAGGAGGAAACTGTAAGTCTTGACTCTACAGGCCTTTTTGTCTCATTGATGATGTTGCTCCTGTTTCTCATGATATTTTCCCTTTTTAAGGGTGAGTAATCCATAAGAATATTTACCACATTATTGATTTTGATTGTGTAAATGTGTCGATAAACCAACTATTTATATATTCTTAGTCCATTCATTTTAATTGTTTTTAATTTATAGATTTATTATTTTTTTAAACAGAGTATGTTGATGCTGAAGTTACACTTTCCTGCAACTACAGTGGCACTGTTCTCAGTTTGCAGTGGTACCGTCAGTATCCTGGATCCAAACCTGAAAATATAATCTTTTACACTGAGAGCAACAATCAGTCAGAGCCCAAGCTTCGTCTGTATGGTGTGGCCAATAAAGGAATCAAACTAATGAATCTGAGTATATATTCTATGGAGCTGGATGATTCTGCTCTGTACTACTGTGCCCTGGTGCCCACAGTGACAAGAAAAACAACTGCACTGTACAAAAACAGACAATCAGGACACACTGTAACAACCAAACAATACCAACATGTAGCACTGTGTACAACAAAATATACAAAATGAAAGATTTTGCTTCTGGTTACAGCACTTTAACACTGTATATTTTCCACATACCTGTACAGCTGATTGTCCAAAAGAAACAATTAATTTTTTTGTGAAATCATCATATACGATTAAACAACAGTCATACTGTCATTTTAATAATCTTCACTTTAATTAGAGAGTAAACTAAAGTTTATTCACATATTGTCAGTTTTTGCTGGGTAAGATGAAAAAGGAGGTATGTGTGGGAGGAGCTCAAAGTTTTGTCAGCTACAGCAGAAGAAATCATGGGGACAACACTGACACACCTTCATTAAGAAGTCTGAACTCAAACTACAGAAACATGTTACTCATCTCTTCTGTTATAGTTTTCATCCTCAATTACTGTAAGTACTGCTAGTCGTACACATTTTACGTCATATTCCAGAACACCACTGGAATATAAAAACATGCACATTTTTACATTAATTCTAAACATAATCCATTTCATTGCTTGATTCTTTAATGTCTTTGCAGGTGAATCTGGGGATGTCATCAGACCAGACCAACCATCTGTAGTTTTAACTGAAGAAAGCAACACCACTCTGTCCTGTACATATGATGGATCAGCTTACAGTCTCCACTGGTATCGGCAGAAGCCTGGATCAAAACCAGAGTTTCTGCTGCTGATTGCTGTGTCTTCCAAACATGTCACCAAAGCTGACCAACCTCATCCACATATGTCTATCAGACTCCATGATAAACGTGTGAATCTGGAGATCTCTGCTGCTGTATCAGACTCTGCCATGTATTACTGTGCCCTGGAGCCCACAGTGACAGGAAAACCATCTACACAGTACAAAAACTTTGTAGAGTCATATATCTAAGCCTCCCCTTATGTAGTGTCTCAGTCTTTTTCATCTTTACTTTTTTCTTATATTGTGGTCTTTCTCTGAGAATTACTGTACCCTTTTGACAAATGTTATGCACCATTTACTTATTACCTCACTAAGCAGCAATTAGAAGTTCACTGATGCAAAAGTCATAGTTAATAGCTAGTTAATAGGGAGAAATGGGCACTAAAATAAAGTGTGGCCAAAAGTTACTTATAGGTCTATAGACAGGATGAATGTATGTAGATGAGACATAATAATAATTTTGCTATGTGATTTTCTTTGCACAATCTTTCTGGACAGTGACAGTCTTTATTACTGTACCTTATTACATGCTGCATACTGTAGGTCTTCAATCCTGCTCCTGGGACCCACTGTCCAGGAAAGTTTCTTTCCAACTGGCTTCACCTGGCCTGTGACATTTCAAGTGATCCTGAATACCTTGATTAGCTGCTTCATGTGTGTTTAATTAGGATTGGAGCAAAGCTCTGCAGGAGCATGGTTGAAGACCTATGACTTAATGCATACTTTAGGCCAAAAATTCTTTGGCAAGCTCATATTTTTTGTTTGAAATACAGTACATTCCATAAAAAATGAAGAAGTATTGTAGCAGAAGTGATCTCACATACATTCTGCCAGAAGGTCTGCCAGAACAATCCTAGTTCAGTCTCAGTTCAGTTGTTTAAAAACAGAGCAGACATACACTGAGTCAGTCATACTCTAGGAGGGAACTGTAAGTCTTGACTATTAAAGCCATTGTTTCTCATCAGCACAGATGCTGCTCCCTGTATTCATTGTATTTTCTCTTCTAAAAGGTGAGTGATTCATATTTACTCTGGATTTTTTCCCCTCCTTTTTATACTGTTGACAATCTGAATTAGTCCATTAGGAATTCTAAATTAAAACACTGTTTGTTTTAAACAGAGAATGCTGGTGAAGATATCATAAAACCAGCCTTTACAGAGAAACAGGTTTTGGCAGGAAAAGATGTTACACTGATCTGCAACTACACGGTCAATGTCAACAATTTGCAGTGGTATCGTCAGTATCCTGGATCCAAACCTGAGCACCTCATTTCACACACTGAAAGCACCCCCAATACAGACCAGGTTCGCCGTCTGAACGCTGCAGCTGATAAAGCCACCAAAAGTATGAATTTGACAATCTATTCTACAGAAGTGAAAGACTCTGCCATGTACTACTGTGCCCTGCAGCCCACAGTGACAGGAAACACAACTACACTGTACAAAAACAGAGTGAGAAATAACACTGAAGATGAAAATCATGATGCTCATTTCAAATACGTCAAATGTAACCATTAGAAAGAGTGTAAATGGTGATGTATATGAAAACATAGCAGAAAGATTTAACAGTTTCAGTGCATTACAAACCGTTTAACGCATCATATTTCTTCTAGATACTTAAAATGCAGTATTCTCAGCAGATCCAACTTTACCCAGAAGCAGCTATTCCAAAGATGATTCTCAGCACACTCAAAGACATACCTGATACACCATCCTGACTATTAAACGGTGAGGCTTTGTACCAAACTTTGCATAAAGAAGGACCATTGAGAACTTCTGAAGTATGTGTGAAGCTGTGAAAGTAATATATGAGAACAAATGGGTGGAGCTAGCTAAATGGAAAGTCACTGCAACACAAAAGAACGGCACAATCCCTCTGAAGACAGAAGATAATCTTGAGAAATCTTCACAAAAACAATGCTGTTGCTCTGTCTGTTCATACTTTTCAATTACTTTGGTAAGAAATTAGCTTTAATTGCTTGTTGTTTTAGAGTAAAAAGACAACTACTTCCTGTTTTTTCTTTTAATACTAAGTATTATGTGTTAAATGTGTATGTCCTCACAGGTGAAACTACTGGTTATGGAATCAGACCAGAAAAAAACATCTCAGTGTTCATGCAGGATACAAACATTACAATCTCATGCCTTTTTGACGGCTCAATAGACAGTTTCTACTGGTACCAACAAAAATCTGGATCAAGACCAGAGTTTCTAATAATGATTGATGAAGCTTCTCACTATGTGATAAAAGCCAATCCACCTTACCCACGTGTGTCAATTAAACTTGATAAAGTACAGAAACGTGTTCATCTGGAAATCTCCTCTGCGGCAGTTATGGATTCCGCTATATATTACTGTGCCTCGAGGCCCACAGTAACAGGAAACATATGCACACCGTACAAAAACCCTTACTGTATGTAATTCAGAATGATTGAGCATTTGAAATGCAAACATGTTTCAATGTGCACTGCTCTGTTTATTTTCTAATGCTGTCTTCAGTCTTTTCCAAGATGCACTAATTTTGTGTCCAGAGGGGATCTTCAGTATGGAAGATGCATTTCATGGATGAATGAAACCAACAATACAACCTCAAATTCAACCACCACATCTTCACATGTTCACATTCTAGAAAGTCCTATAACCAGTACCCAAATGTTTACCATTTTAGCAAGGGACAAATGTGATGTACCACACAGGTTATTATTATTACACAAAGCTCACACCACTAGTCTTTCTGAAAGAACCCTGAGGTTATTACTAACCACAAAGTGTGCATTAAGCACTATAAAGAACCTACAGAGACCACAGGATGAGCATCCTAAGGCTGCTGCACTCACTAACACGGGGTGACCAAAAATTCTGTTTGTATGTACTATATAAAAGGGTCTAAATATGACACACTATTTTGTATACTGTTCCTAAAACCTGATGAGACTATGATAATTTTGCTATGTGATTTTCTTTGCATGGTAAACACAAATTGTGCAATCAATTGGATCTCTCTGGACAGTGGCAGTGTTTATTACTGTACCTTATTACATACTTCTTTGATTCATAATTTCAATACACTAGGCTAAAAATTCTTCTGTAAGCTCTTTTTTTTTGTCAGAAATACAGTACATCCCATAAAGAATGAGATATTGTAGCAAAAGTGATCTCACATGCATTCTGCCAGAAGGTGGAGCTCCATCCTAGCTCTGTCTGAGTTCAGTTGTTTAAAAACAGAGCAGACAGATAAAACAGATATCGAGTCAGCTAAACTCTAGAAGAGAACTGTAAGTTTTGATTGTCAAAGTCATTGTCTCTCATTAGTGCGGATGTTGCTCCTCATATTCATAATATTTTCTCTCCTAAAAGGTGAGTGATTCAACAACCTTTTTATACTGTTGACAAGCTGAATTAGTCCATTAGAATTGATTAATTACAACGTTGTTTGCTTTATACAGAGAATGCTGGTGAAGCAGGTTTTGGCAGGGAAAGATGTTACACTGATCTGCAACCACACTGGCACTGTTAGCAATTTGCAGTGGTATCATCAGTTTTCCGCATCCAAACCTGAGCACCTCATTATGTTCTTGGAGACCATCCCGAAATCAAAGCCTGATCTCCGTCTGACAGCTGCAGCTGATAAAATAACCAAAACTATGAATCTGACAATCTCTTCTACAGAAGTAAAAGACTCTGCCATGTGACAGCAAGCACAACTACACTGTACAAAACACTGAATAAGAAATGATATTTAAGACTGAAAATCACAATGCATAATTTTAAAACTACACTCTTTATAAAGTGGACAATCAGTTGCTACTTTTTGGAATAGTTTTTAAACAAATGTACAATTGGTAGTGTCCTGACCATTACCATTATCAGACTACTTCTTAATACAGGTATGAAAAGCAAAATAATGTTTGAAACATTTAATATCTGTACAGTACCACTAAAATGTTTGCATAATATCAGCTTATTTATATACACTCTGTACTTGCAGGGTAAAATGAGGTATGTGTGGGAGGAGCTCAAAGATTTTTCAACTTCAGTGGAAGAAATAAAAAAACAACACTGACTTTCCTTCATACAGATCCTGAGAGAAGTCTGAACTCAAAATACAGAACTATGTTTCTCATCTCATCCGTTTTTATTTTTATCCTCAGTTACTGTAAGTACTGTTAGTCTTACAATGTGTTTTTACACATTTTGCACCATTTTTCAGAACATAACTAAAAATAAATAAATCAAAAACATGCATTTTTTTATTCTAAATGTATTCCATTACAGTCCTTGAATCTTTTATGGATTTTCAGGTAAAGCGAATGGGGATGTCATCAGACCAAACCAACCATCTGTAGTTTTAACTGAAGGAAGCAACATCATTCTGTCCTGTACATATGATGAATCAGCTTATAGTCTCCACTGGTATTGGCAGAAGCCTGGATCAAAACCAGAGTTTCTATTGCTGATTGATGAGTCTTCCAAGCATGTCACCGAAGCTGACCAACCTCATCCACACATGTCCATCAGACTCCATGATAAACGTGTGGATCTGGAGATCTCCTATGCTGCTGTATCAGACTCTGCCATGTATTACTGTGCCCTGCGGCCCACAGTGACAGGAAACACATTTACACAGTACAAAAACTTGTTCTTTGTATATTGTATAATCATGTTTGTAGGAGGGAGGAGCTTCCTCACATGCAGTGTCTGTTTTCCCACTGTCTTCACTCTTGCTGTAAGCCTATAATGTTGTCTTTATCGGAGAACAACCATTTTAGCAAATGTTAGGGTGCCATATATTTGTTAATTATTGGTCATTTAATGCCATTATTACAAGACAATCACACTATAATTTACAATATTCTAAGTCAACCAGTACACCATAGTATAAACCCATGCTAGAAGAACCTTTATCCACAATTTGACAAAATCAGGTTGTGAGACTTTGCTTGACTGATTGTCAGAATTTTTCTACTTGATTACCTTTCACAGTAAACATACATTTTACAATCAATTAGATCTCTTTGGACAGTGGCAGTCCACATAACTTAAAACATGTTACATCCAAATATTTTAAATATTTGTTCAGTTAACAATTTCATTCTTCTTACTGTAAAATTTAGTAAGCCTACGGTTTTCAGTAAGCTTGTATTTGTTGTCTAAGATACACCCCATAAAAAACAATAACATTGTAGCAAAAGTGATCTCATATGCATTCTGCCAGAAGGTGGAGCTCCAGAAATCATCCTAGTTCAGCCACGTACAGTTCAGTTGTTTAAAAACAGAGCAGACATACACTGAGTCAGTCATAATCTAGGAGAGAACTGAGTCTTGACTCTCAAAGCCATTGTCTCTCATTAGTGCAGATGCTGCTCCTCATATTCATTATATTTTCTCTCTTAAAAGGTGAGTGATACAACAATTACTGTGGAAATGTTTTTTTGTTTGTTTGTTTTTTGGCTTTTATACTGTTGACAATCAGAATTAGTCCATTACAAATGATTGATTAAAGCACTGTTTGTTTTAAACAGAGAATGTTTGTGAAGACATCATAAAACCAGTCTTCACACAGAAGCAGGCTTTGGCAGGAAAAGATGTTACACTGATCTGCAACTACACTGGCACTGTTAGCAACTTACAGTGGTACCGTCAGTATCCTGGATCCAAACCTGAGCACCTCATTGTACACATTGAAAGAACCCCTAAATCAGACCCAACTCTTCGTCTGACTGCTGCAGCTGATAAAGCTACCAAAAGTATGAATTTGACAATCTATTCTACAGAAGTGAATGACTCTGCCATGTACTACTGTGCCCTGCAGCCCACAGTGACAGGAAACACAACTACACTGTACAAAAACAGAGTGAGAAATGACATTCAAGATGAAAATCACAATGCTCATTTTAAAACTTCATAACCATGAGAAAGAGAGTAAACATCTGAAGGCGATGTACATAGTTCTAAACAAATAACAGAAAGTTTTCACAGTTTCAGTGCATTCCAAAACCTGTTTAAACACATGACATATCATGTTTTTTCTAGATACTTAAAATGCAGTATTCCCAGTAGATGCAAACTTTACCAGAAGTGACTATTCTGTATTCCAAAGATAATTCTTACCTGTAGCACACTCAGTGACATACCTGATACACTGTATGCTGACTATTAAATGGTAAAGCTTTGTACCAAACTTTGCATAAAGGAGGAATATTAAGAACTTCAGAAGTAAGTGTGAAGCTGTGAAAGTAGTATATGTGAACAAGTGGGTGGAGCTAGCTGAGGCAAAGTCACAGCAAAACAAAAAAGGCAGCACAATACCTCTGCTGACAGAAGAGGACTTTCAGTGATCTTGAGAAATCTTCACAAAAACAATGCTGTTGTTCTGTCTGTTCGTGCTTTTCATGTACTTTAGTAAGTGATTAGCTTTAATTGCTTGATGTTTTAGAGTAAAAAGAAAACTTCTTCCTGTTTTTTTTTTTTTCTTTTAAAACTAAAGCTACTGGGTATGGAATCAGACCGGACAAAAACACCACAGTGTTCATGGAGGATACAAACATTACACTGTCATGTATATATGATGGCTCAATAGACAATTTGCATTGGTACCAACAAAAATCTGGATCAAGACCAGAGTTTCTAATAATGATTGATGAAGCTTCTCAGTATGTGACAAAAGCCAATCCACCTTACCCACGTGTGTCAATCAAACTTGATAAAGTACAGAAACGTGTTCATCTGGAAATCTCCTCTGCGGCAGTTATGGATTCCGCTATATATTACTGTGCCTTGAGGCCCACAGCAACAGGAAACACATGTACACTGTACAAAAACCCTTACTGTATGTAACAATTCACAGTGACTGTGCATTTGAAATGTAAACATGTTTTAATGTGAACTACTCTGTTTATTTTGTGATGCTGCCTTTAGTCTTTTCAGTGTCTGTAAGTCTGCGATTTAGATGTACCACTTTGGTATCCAGAGGGGATCTTCAGCATGGAAGACGCATTTCATGGATGAATGAAAACTACAGTACAATCTCAACCTCAATTACCACATCTGTACATATTCACATTCTGGAAAGACCTGTGACCAGTAGCCTATATCTGACTGGAGCTGCAATGAGTGCACCAAAATGTCATTCATTTTGGCAAGCTAACACCCCTATTTTTTCTGAAAAGAACCATGAGGTTTTTACTAACCACAGAGCGTGCATTTAGCACTACGCAGAATCCACACAGACCACACAATGAGCATCCTATGGCTTATAGGCTCACTAACACAGGGTGACCAAACATCTTGGTTTTTGGTGTGTTGTCCCTGGGAATGCCCCCTGCCCTCAAAACACTGCATAAATACACTGCAAAAGACCTGACAAACATAGCCCACTGGTTAGCAGGGCAATCATGTAGGGAATATTGTCACTACTAGAGGGGGCTGAAAGCTATGAAGATTACTTGATCGCACACCACTTCTTTAGCCATAAAGAATTTAACCTAAATGAGAGCAGAATGTTATTACAATCAATTACCGAACGAGAAACCATTACTGGTTTCAAGGTATTCACATAAATGTACGTAATACTGTTTGTATATAATATATAGAAGGGTCTGAACATGGTGCAGGGTTTTGTATAGAGTTCCTGAAATGTTTCTGAAAGTTAATTCACAAACACACATAATTCCACGTGGGGGAAATATTAAGAAAATGCAAATAAAATATGTAATCAACTAAACAACCACACTTGCCAAAAGAATTAAATTAAATGTAATTAATTACAACTAAAATGTGAGTAGTGAGTAGTCTTTTTACTTTCTTTCTGTCTTTTTGTGTTTTGGGCAGCTGTTCTAAGAGTGTGTTCGCATTAAGTAATCTAGTACACATGGCAGCGTTTTAGTACCATAATATTTTTTAAATATAGTGCAAATTACAAAATTAAAGTTCTGTTACTGCATGAATAAAGCTTATCATCGAGAAAATTCCACCTACTCAAAAAAAAAAAAAAAAAAAAAAACAGGTCTGTGGCAGTTACCTGATTTATGAAAATAATAAAACAATGTAGGGAAAGTTATATGGTTGGCATTTCTGAGGTTATGTTATGACTGTTATGCTATTTACAAGCTGTTTTATGGATTATTTTCAATTCACACACTGCTTGAGGTGAGGTGAATACAGTGATCTCACGCCACATTAAAGAGTGGAAAAAACATTTATTGTTTGTATTTTGTGATAAAATTGTCAGAATTTAAAGGCCATGACTAGTGTCATATACAAGAAACAAAACAACTACTGTAAATAGTTGGTGGATTATTGTGATTAGTTGGTGACTGTTTTGTATTCTGTCTACTGTATTTTCAAGTTTATGTAAATATGCACAGAAGTCTTTGGATGTTACATCACATCTTGCTGGATTTGAATCATGAGTTTGAAGTGTTTAAATCAAGACAACAACAACAACACAATCATTCAGTTTCATTCAGTTTATTGCATTTCAATGAATATAATTCAATGTATTTTGAACTCTTTTGGTAATTTGTTTTCCTCTTTACTTTGAATATGTATTTGATTTATATCTACTTATGGATATGGTTTATAGCATGTGTTAACAGTGATTAACAACCATTACTAGAAGGACGGGGTCGGTGGGGTTGCTATAAACCATTAAAGCTCATTTGGTTAGAGAGAATAACCACCTCGCCCTCCTGTTGTCAATCAATGTGTCACACTCCCCACCACACACAACACACTACACCACACCAGTCATTTACAACTCTACCCGGCCCCCCCTGCACACCTACAGCCCATCAGAGGCCAGCAGGGGGGGAGGCAACTATACCGACTTAATGTGCTTTTACATACCACAAAGGGTCTCTGCACAACACCGGTCATCTGGTAAATTACCACAGTTACTACAGAGAAGCGTGTCAGAAGCGAGGAGAACAGGTATATCATCCTCTGCACTTCAACTTTGTACTTACCTACAGTCATTTAGAACGCTACCTTCCAGATCGCTTTAAAGGCTGTATGACGTCATATTAAGTAGTCTCGGAAGGCCGATTTTTTTTTTTTTTTTTTTTTATGTTTTACGATAAAAAATTAAAAACTACATTTGTTTTGTTATTTCTTTTCGACAGCCATTAGTTTTTAGTTTCTACTACTTTAATAAGTGAATGTGATACATTTTTCGAAAATATCCTTAAGATGTAGTGTTACTGCACCACGGCTCTTTTAAGTTTTTTTTCTCCAAATTATAGGGTGGCTGGCGCGCTACAGACTTGAAAATGTTAAATATTATTTCCAAGCTTGTTCCGTCAGTAAAACAGCTTGCGAATAGTCATGTAATGTGATTAACCTCAGAAAAACAACAATAATGAGCTTTAGAGTCCACATTAACCTACAAACCCTACATATGTTTTTTGCATATGGTCCTGGGGCTGACTTTCTACGTCACTGGTCCCCGCTTCACATTTCAGAAATCTAGTCATCATCTTATCAATTATACTTACCTTTTTCCATGAAGGCATTGATCCATGCTGACCAGGCTAAAACGCCATTGAGATTATTCAGTGGGTATGCAGGTAAAAGCTAGTCCTCCTTAAACTTCCATGAAAAATAAAATAAATATAGACTGTGGGGAGAGAGAAAAAAAAAAAAAACTTGTTGCTCATATGGTGTGCATAAAGGGACATTATGCATTGCGTTTAACTTAGAGGTGAACACTTGTTACCCGCATTTGAGAAATTAACCTACAGCTGTATAGAGGGTAACATCTTACCGACTGTAAAACCTGATTAGCGCCGGTAAAGACGATGACGAGCTCGTATCTCCATCTCTGTAATAGGGCTAAATATTCAGTTGAAGCTGAATATTTAGCCTTGAAGTGAAAGCCAACAGCACCATCTTGCGTTCAGAATGCTTTGGTGGAAGGTTATTTCTCAAATTGCCAATAAACAATTTTTGTATTATATTCATTTAACAGAAATATGGGATGCATTGCAATCAGCACAATAATAGGCTACTGTAGTAGTAGTAGTAGTAGTAGCAATAATATAATTATAATCACATTGTTATTTGTATATAATGTAATATTTTGCAATGTAATGTACTTGTTCTCAAAACAATTAAAAACAATTAGCACAGCCATCCAAACACAAAATTATCTTTTTACTGCAAAATGAAGCACTGCAATTTTTTGTAGTAATGCATTTATTAAAAGTAAATATTAACATCAAATCTATAGGTGTGTTCTCTACTGATTATAAAATACTTTCAGCTGTAGATGCACAAATATGATCATGAAAATACATGTTTATTGCAATTCTTCAACAGAGAGTTTTGTTTTATTGTGTATATCTAAATGAAATTAAAATTGTTATCCAGCACCTGCTATCACCCATGAGAAAAAACAAACCAAAAAACGAAATGCCTCTTTAAACATAAAATCTGTTTGTGCCACCTTTAGCAACAAGAACTGCAAACAAACTTTTATAATATCTAAATAAAAAAAAATTCTAAAAATTCTCAAATCAAGAAGGATTTTCTAGACAAGCAAAAATTATTGTCTTGTTTTCAGAAAAAAAAGAAGTCAAAATTATTATTATTATTATTATTGTTGTTGTTATTATTATTATTATTTCTGCTTTTTCTTAGAACAAGCAAAATAATCTGCCAATGGGGTAAAATGGGGTAAAATTATCTTATTTCAAGCAGAAAATATTATTTTGCTTACCCCATTGGCAGATCATTTTGCTTGTTTAAAAAAAAATGCTTGTTTGCTTGCTTCAGTTGTTGACTACTTTATATATATATATATATATATATGAAGAGTTCAGATGCAAAACCAGCTAAAAGCCATCTTGGACAAAAATGAGATAATGATACTGAGTGTCAAATACTCAGAAAATACTTTTTCTTCAAACTCGCTAAAATACCAGCCTCAGCTCAATCAGAAGTACCAGTACTTACATAGAAACCTATACATCTGAGACTGATAAAAATGCATTTTTTAAAGAAAGACGTCAGATGGATTTAGCTGGTTTTGCATCTGAACTCTTCATATATATACAGTACTGTGCAAAAGTCTTAGGCCACTAGTATTTTCTTCAGCTAAAAAATGGTTTAAAGTCAGTTAAAGTCGGTCTTTTGCTGTAGTGTGTCAGTAGGAAATATCAGATTAGATTTCCAAACATTCATTTTGCCATTAATCGTAATAATCCAGTGAGCCAGTGAGATTTTTGTTTGCACAAGGAGTCTGACAACAGCAAGTGCTCTGCACAGAGATCTGATCTCATCATCATCCAGTCTGTCTGGAATGACATGAAGAAACAGAACAAACTCAGACAGACTAAATCCAGAAGAACTGTGACAAAGTCTCCAGGATGCTTCAAGAAACCTACCTGCAAAGCTGCAGCACTGTTAAAAGTTTTAGGCACTTGGGTAAAAAGGCTGTAAAATGAGGATGCTGTCATAAATAGATTTTCTTTATCAATTACCTTCTATTAACTAAATGAAATCAACATTTGGTGCAACCATTCTTTGCGTTTACAGCAGCTTTTGTATGGGATAATTTTTGTGCCAATAAGAATGAACGTAACTTTATAAAACTGAAGGTAACTTTCCAAGAAACGATCAAAAATATGCCACTGCAAAAGAAGAAAAACACAATGAAAATGAAAAAATGAACTCAGTCGCACGAATTTAACATGCTCTTCAAATATGCTTCATTCTTTGTTAATGATTTTCAAAGAATCGTTTTCGCGAATCATGGATTCTGAATGCGTTGCCACAACTTTCGCTTACGCTTCGCAAATTTTCGTTTGCTGTTTTGGCACAAACCTCTCGTGGGGGCGGGCTTAACAGCGATCTACTCTGATTGGCTAATGAGCTTTTGATGGACAGTTGCTCTCTGACCTGGAAGCACGGACGGTGACGTCAGTGGCGCACATATTGGAAAGTTGTTGCGGTGTGCAATACGTCGTGCTTTGTTTATATTAAGTATTAATGTTATTAGTATTTCACCTATGGTCGTCTCTTAGTTTCTAAAGATGAGCTCCCAGGAAAGACACGGAGCAGCATCATCTTCCACCTCAGCTTGTCCCTCAGGGCAGCTTGAAGTAGGTTCGTGTTGCTAAAGTAACGTTAATCAATAACATCGATAAAAGTTTTATTCATGTACAGTGTGCAACAGTTCTGATAGTTTCTATAAACAAAGCACGACGTATTGCGCCACTGACGTCACCGTCCGTGCTTCCTGTTCAGAGAGCAACTGTCCATCAAAAGCTCATTAGCCAATCAGAGTAGATCGCTGTTAAGCCCGCCCCCACGAGAGGTTTGTGCCAAAACAGCAAACGAAAATTTGCGAAGCGTAAGCGAAAGTTGTGGCAACGCATTCAGAATCCATGATTCGCGAAAACGATTCTTTGAAAATCATTAACAAAGAATGGAGCATATTTGAAGAGCATGTTAAATTCGTGCGACTGAGTTCATTTTTTCATTTTCATTGTGTTTTTCTTCTTTTGCAGTGGCATATTTTTGATCGTTTATTGGAAAGTTACGTTCAGTTTTATAAAGTTACGTTCATTCTTATTGGCACAAAAATAATCCCATACTTTTGCCCTAGGTGCACTTGCGCAAAATTTTTTCATTTAGCTTTGCAGGTCTCTTGAAGCATCTTGGAGACGTTGCCACAGTTCTTCTGGATTTACTCTGTTTCAGTTTGTTCTGTGTCTTCATGTCATTCCAGGAAGACTGGGTGATGGTGAGATTAGATCTCAGTGTGGAGCACTGGCTGTTGTCAGACTCCTTGTGTAAACAAAAATCTCACTAGATTATTACAATTAATGGCAAACAGAATGTTTGGAAATGTAAACCAATATTTTTTACTGACACACTACAGCAAAAGATAGACATAACTTACTTTAAACCATTTTTTAGCTGGTGAAAATACTAGTGGCCTAAAACTTTTGCACAGTACTGTGTGTATATATATATATATATATTAGTGAATGCTCTCGACACATAGTATACATCCATCAAATACTTTCACTCTATACTTGCTAAATCCCAGACTCAGCCCAATCAGAAGTACCGGTACTTAGGTAGAAACCTATACTACATACATACATCTGAAAGAGAATTCCATTGCATTTTATCTACTCTACTTGCTGCACTTGCATCATGGGAGAAAAAATGTAAGGAGGTTCAATCCATGCTTGATAAGCTTCTTATCTCCACAGGCCTCTTCTGTTGTGGCTGGTGGTGTTGTTCTGGACCACCATATCAATGCTCCTATTCCATTCAAAATAATCTTGATTGTGCACCTGAATGATCTCAGACTTAAATTCTGAAAAAAGATTGGACATTTACAGTAAATGACAGAAGTTGTCCCAGGAGGACTAAAAATTTGTACTATCAACAATCATAGTACAACTATTTTTAAAAGTGTATTGACACAGTAACAACCCCCTACTACTACACCAGGGCACTTCTCTCTACTAATTTCTTCTACCTTTCCTTGTCCTCTCCTCTTTTCCCACATCCTCCTTTCTGCTCATCTCTTTTTACCTGTTCCACTCTTCATCTTCTCTCTCATTTCACCTCTTTCTCTACCCACTCCACCAGTGGTGAAATAGACACTGCTAAAGCTACTCAAGGATGTTCTCACTACAAAATGTCTTTTAGTAGTGAGAATGAAACATTTGTGGATTTTTGTTATAAAGAGAGGGTGATGTAAGCAACGCTAATCATAAAAATAGCAAGCCATTGCATATTAAATCAATAAATTGTATTATAAATAACTGAAAATATAAGACTGAATGAGAACATGAAGCATTTTCACACAATGCCAATATCAAATGTAATCCCAAGCAAAAGTAACGCTAACACACAGGTGTGATAAATGGTGCCATGGCGTCATCTAGTGTTTATTTTCAAGCACAACATGTCATAAGTCATAAGTCATAAACAGAACTGCAGATTACAATAATGACAATAGGTGGCAGTAGGTACTTAGATTTGGCTGGGACGATTCTCTTGTTGTAGGCCCTCTGTTGGAGACTTCTGTAATTGTCTTCACATCAGGAGTCCTGCAGATTTGCTGAGGAATTAGTCCAAACCACTGACGCCTGATGGCACTTTAGAGATCTGGTGATCTGTACAATGCTTCATGAATGTGTTTTGCGCACGAATGCGCATGCACATACGCCATATCATGCAATAGTGACGCATAAATGACATACTAATGATTCAAATAAATACAAACAAAAATATATCTTTAAAATACAAACTATTATTTTTGTACAAAATACAGTGATAAATGTAGTGCAAAAGGTGAATAGAAAAATAATTAAATTGAAACCATAAGACAATTTCTTTTTAATTCACACCTCCACATGTGTACATCTTTTACCGGTGCTTATTTGACAAAAACGAGCAAAATGTTTATCATGAATCACACTTTCAAGGAAAGCATAAAGGTTAAGCATTGGAAAAAAGTCATTCACAGAAATGATAAATCAGTCTTTCTGTTTGCAGTGTCTTTTATATGTGAGGTACATTTGATGTATTTTTATGACTAATCACACCCTCTGTTTCAGTTATTGATAATGTTTATGAAAAGTACACGGAATATATACAGAAGGTGCAATAGTGCAAAAACCCTAATCAAAGAAGAAGTGTGTATTTTAACTAAATTATTGTAAGTCAACTAGGCCTACATGATGACAGATTATAAGGTTCATATTATAGACCAAAGTCATGCATGTGCTACATTTCTCCTTCTCTGCAAGCTGCAAAATGTGCAAAATGTGCACGCATCAGTCTTCCTGTCCTCATTTCTGTCACCCACCCACACACACATGCGCAAACATACACATCCTGTCTTGCTTGCCTCACAGAAGAGAAAAACAACCACAGACGTCTGTGACGTAGGCAGGAAGTTAGGTATCATGTCTTATTTCTGCACAGCACCCACTTCCTGTGGAAAATAATACTAAACCCTTGATTCAAATCATCCTACTTACCTACTTTCAAAATGATGCCAGAGGTTAGATTCAGTTAGCTGAACTATAATTATGTTGAAACTGTTTTTATCACTTTTATTTCTACATAATTCATAGCTTGGTTCCGTGTATTACAGCACAATCATCATGAAAAAATTGTTTGTGCATGTAGTAAAATAATTTTCATGTGAACTTCACAATGAGAATGACATTATATCAACTGCTGCAGTCTTAAACAGTTCATTGCAGTCTGTTAAAAAGAGTTTAAAGCTATGACATTCATAAATTTCATGCATTTCCTAGTGCAATAAGTTTTTAGATACAATTAGGTCAGATTTAAGAATAAACTGTATACTTATTGGAAGTGCACATTCTAAACTGTCAACTTTTTTTCTGATGTTTTACAACAGTTAGGGGTGGATAGTATCAGGACGCAAATTTCCATTTTGTGTTTCTCTGTAACTTTTGGAAAAAGAGTGTGAGATTTTTCCATCTGGTTGTTCATCAGTTGCATTTTTTTTCTTTTTGGCTTTGTACAATGACCTTTTCACTTCATTCATCATTCAGGTTGATGGAATCCACCTAAAGTACTTTAAGAGTTTCATACTTGCGCCGTTTTCATTGATAAAAACATGCTGTATGTGCATGTAAAAGAAAGCAGTATCATTATGTAATAACATAATATTGGGAGATTTTTTTTTAAATACATATACTTTATAATCCTACTTACCTACTTTTAAAAAGATGCCAGAAGTATCTTAAGGCCATTTAAGGTGGATTATTATAGCACCATCATAATAAAAAAGGACTGCATAAATACATACATTTATGTATGCATCTCAAGATGTAAGTAATGCTGCAGAAGTAAACATAATTGTCAATTTGAATTTGATATAAATATTAAGGCTGTCAAACGATTGATCATGATTAATCGCATCCAAAATAAAAGTTTGTGTTTACATAATATATGTGTGAGTACTGTGTATATATATATATATATATATTATGCATATATCAATACACACACTTGCATGTGTATATGTTTAAGAAAAATATGTTATATTTATAAATCAAATATGTGAATATTATTTAAATTATATATAAATATAATTTAGACATAAATATTTTAAAAATACATACACGTAACTATACACAGTACTCACACATATATAAACACAAACTTTTTTTTTTTTTGGATGCGATTAATCACGATTAATCATCTGACAGCCTTAATAAATATTGAATTTTCAAACATACAAAACACTTTGCCCAGTCTTAATTTAGATGGACCTGTCAAAATATCTACAAAAGGTCAAAAGAGCAGAATAACCTAGTTAATGACCTAGTTCTGTGATTTATATCTCCCATGAACAAATACAGCTCCATTTAAATATTGTATATTTAATGCTGAAGTCTGCTAGTTAGTAGTGCTGTTGTTGTTACATGTGCCAAAACTTGTTTTCAATTACAGGCAAATTACTGATAAATGACACATTGCTAGCATCTAAACCCATAAGAACTACAGTTTCACAATTATTCACAATTGTTTCCTCTTAATTTGCATATTAACATGCAACTCTTTCAAAATCCTTTATAAATGTATAATGATGGTCATTCCTTTGATCTGAAAAAGGGCCCGTTAAGGGCCTTACAGCAGTATTATTTATCTTGACTGAAGCTTGCATTTAAAGAGACGCTCAAAAATGAAAAAAAATAAAAATAAAAAATAGAGGATACATTGTTGTGACGTTGTGTCACTTGGTCGAAGGTGGTACTTGGCCTAAAATTTGACAGCCACTTCAGCATCGTCATTGTCCTGCCCCTAAAGTGTCTTTCATCACCGTGAACACTTTTTATTTTTGCAAAGGTGTAATGAGGTCATCCTGACCTCATGTACTGTAGTTAAGGTCACAAGGCTATATTGCTCACACCTCTCTGTGTGCTGACAGACTTTATAAAGCAGAATGACAACAGGCACACTCTCCTTCATGACAACAGAATAATGGAACTCTAGTTACCATGCTGGTCTGTCTTTATTCTAACGATTTTGTCTTCATCTGCTATATTTTGTTACTGAAAATAGCCTATGAAACATAGGTGGACTTTAATTTTAAAAATGAATAATAGACATAGCATGTGACATTAATAACATTTTTATTGTCATGAACTCATTTTAAAAAGACAGAACAACTTTTAGATTGCAGCACAATGCAGATAATCAGAACAAAATTAAATGAGATTAATTAAACCGTCCATTGCAAGATGCTAATATATTTACATGAATATTTTAGTAGCCTATTTATTTTGTCCTCGAATGAAGATGACACAGAAAAACATCAACAGGAAATGTGAGTGATTTTGTTTGCGTGGAAAACAGGTGCTGTGGATGTGGGCTTTATGTCTGTGTGGGGTTTACAGGCATATCTGACAGCTGGTCTTGATCTCTGATCTTGAGAGCTCGGTTTTCCGCTTCACACAGCTCTGGTTTTGAACCATGGAAAACGCAACACACTTCCCGGATGATGTGGACAAGTTTAGAAATTTGGGCGTGTACGTTTTTGCCCGTTATTTACAGATGTTGCTTAAAAAAAAAAAAAAAAAAAAAAAAAAAGTTTAGCCTTAAAGGATTGTTTTTTTTACATAACTAATTGACAACTCCAAAAGTTTTTTATTAGTTTAATTTTATTAGTTTTAAAACAACACTAACTCTGTACTGTACATTTTCATGTAACATTCTCTATACAGTGCGTATAAATGTTAACACTATTCCAGCTTTGCATTATATTGTAATTCTCATGCTTTTATAGCAAAATTCAGTCTGAATCAGAACCTGAATTAGAAACCTGTTTTCAACACATCAATATAAAAGAACATCTCAGAATACTGAGAACATAAGTAATATAGACATGTCTACTTTACATGTATCCTTATACATTTATTATTCCTATTATTCATAAAAATTGTGTATTGAAGAGGTTTTCCCACGTTGCATCTATCTTTTTTTTTAAATGCTGGGCAGCGATTAATCGCGATTAATCGCATCCATCCAAAATAAATGTTTTTGTGCACATAATGTGTGTGAGTGTACTGTGTATATTTATTATGTATATATAAATACTCATGCATGAATATTTATATTTAAGAAAAATATGTTGTTTATATATTAAATATATTTAAATGCAATATAAATTATATGAATATAAATATATACATGCAAATACATGTAAATATTTTCAAAATATATACTGTATGTGTGTGTCTTTATATATACATAATAAATATACACAGTACACACACATACATTATATATACAAAACCTTTTTTTTTGGATGCAATTAATTGCGATTACTTACAAATACTACTTACAATTTTTTTTTTTCTAAAACGTTTGTTCACAAATATCCATGACTCAACATTGCATGTCCAAAAGGAAACAATCATACAAAATTAAATGTAATTTTCAGTAAGAATTTAATATTTATACAAATTTATTTTAAAACAGAGAAAACTCTCTACCCAGCCTTAACTCAAAAGAACCTGTCAAAAATAGGTCAAAAGATCAAAAGGGCAGAATAACCTAGTTAATGTTCTCTTTAACTTGTATCACTACAACTCTACAATCATTTGTATCATTTAAACATTTTTCTGATATTATCACTGTGCATTTATTTCAGTTGTGATTACGAAACATTTATCCATTAAGACAAACTGACACACACATTCAAAAGTATGTGTGAGTACGCACGCACGTGAGTGAGAACTGTGAGTGAGTGACCTGTGAGTGACATGTTTGTGTACGGAGCATTGGTCCGGGTGCTCAGCATGACAACCATCTGCCCCTGTCAGTCATCTGATCATATACTGCAAGTCAGCTTCACTCACTGATATGCTGCCAGTCCTGTGTTATGGAAACACAAATTAAGACATAAGATGTAATACACTATTATCTTAAGAATAAACAATAAAAGGAGAAATGAAATATAAACCTTCACAACACATAACATCGTTCCAGTGCTAAAAAATATTATAATATATGCTGATACTCTTTGTGTACAGATAGGAAATGCAGGTTATTTCTTATTTACTGTATGAATGGATGGATGGATTTTGGCCTAAAATTGTATTTTTTTGTGAGGCGATGAAACCTCCTGTCCATATTTGTCATAAAAGGTCTCATGGAGACATCTGTAATCATCATCATGGGGCCAAACAGGGGAGGCCCCACCACTAGTCCCATTTGACGGGACTTTTGAAGCGACCTAAAGCCACCTTTTGACGGTTACAGTATGAGTGCTATTGTAAGCCATAACTGGGTCATTCAAAGTGTATATATTTTTTAATTAAAAACAAACATAAAAAAAAGAAACATGATTCCTGTTAGTGGAGTTTCATGCCTTGTTCAATTCTAGAACAGCTTGATACACAAAAAAGTGTTTTAGTCTCACTTCGGTAAATCTTGGGACCTTGAAACGCCGGTTAGATGGTAAAAGTACAAATTCATAATGCAGCATGTGATGTCTATCATAACTCCAGATACTTCTTCTGTTCCTACCTGTTTAATATTCTTTATTATTAAAGCAAAACTAAATAAGTAATTCATATTATAAAGAATTTTAGAAGAGTATTTTGTCCCTCCAAGTCATGTAAATATTTGTCCCTTCATAGCCCCTTTCACACATACAGACGTTACTGGTAAATTACCAGTAAACTGCCATTAAAAGATATGTGTGAACAGGATCTTTTCAAAAATACCAGTGAATTCCCTTCACTAGTCCCATGTAAAGGGACTACTGAAGTGACCTAAAGCCACTTTAACAGTTATCAGTGCTATTGTGTAAATGCACTACAGTATAATTACTGTGAGCCATAACTGGGTCATGCATCAAATGGTACCAAAAATGTCACTTGACTTCTCTGTTATGGAAAAGATTTAAAATATTCCAAAAAAAAAAAAAAAAAAAAAAAAGTAAAATAATTTAACATTTGTATTTAATGCATATAGTTGAGATTAAAAATACAACTTGCAGAATCTGCAAGCAAACAAGGGACTCATGAACAACTATCACTAAAAAATCAGGTGGATCATTCAGGTAACAACACAGTTTTGAGAATCAAGCTCACTTTTGAACAGGGCCATTTTTATAAATGTAACTATTATTTTCTCCTGTGGACTATTTGTAATTGTCTTTTATGTGAAATATCTTATTGAGATCTAAATAAAAAAATAACATACATTTTGTATGAAATTTTTATTTTGGTAAAATAATTAACATTTTTGCTTTAACAAGATTTATATTTAAAGTTCAGTTTAGGCCAAGTGCAGGTTGAGTTCAACAACAGGTTGTTTATGTTTTTGAACACTGAATAAAAGTAAAAAGTTTCAAACATCAGAGTCACAAGATATTGAGTATCTAAATCTTTAACACTCAAAATTAAAACAGTACATAGCACACATGACTAAACTATCAGTAAAAGTCAGCTGAAAATTTGACAAAAGACATAAAAACTGTCTTTGTTTATATCAGTTATGACTGATATGAAGGTGTCAGGTGGCCAGGGTGTGTGGTTTCAACTTCTTACCATCTTAGATGCATGTAGGTTTAAGAGGTGAGGTCAGATCTGTTTTCATTCTGAGTGTCATGAACTAGGACTTAACCAAAATAAGAAAGTGAATGAACGTTAGCATGGAAATAGACCAAGGGAACTGTGGCTACGTTCACACTGCCAGTTGTTGGGACTGACAACAGCATTTACTTACAGGTGTGAGTCTCCAAGGGCCTGTCTACACCAAGTAAAAAAGACCAGGTGTTAATGGGCTTTCGAGACACATTAAATTCGATCACTCAAACCACTTTGGACCTGTCTACACCTGGTCATTTTATGCGTTTTCTCTGACTGGATATTTATCTGATCATTTACACTTGGCCACATAAATGTGTCTTCACCAAACGGATATAAATCCGGTCTTCAACTCCCATGTTATATACAAATTTAACAGAGATCATGCCAACAAACGCAACAGATATGCCCTGCATTTTATGCTATTTTATTCATCAACAGCTTATTTCAAGATCAAAGACCTCAAAAGGAGAGAGCGCGGCATCAGCACTAGAAAGATAGGCGAGTCTCACTACTTTTAATGAAGATAATTGTGTGTTGAGCATCTGCAACTTACTATCAGTTTCATTTGTGACAGTTTGCTGTCAGCTTGCTGAAGAGATACAAGGCTTTGGCATTGATAGTGTTGCCATAGAAACACAAAATTCAGATAGAGCAGAATGTCACATATTGTCATCTTGGAATTACAATGCGGCGTGAATGCAGCATACAACTTTAGGATGACACACAGCTCATTTCTCCATCACTGTAAGTTACTGAAACACACATGAAAACAGGCAACGTGCATTTTTCCATTCACACAGCGTGTGTTTTCCGAGAATGCAGTTGTGAGTCCTGAAAATTTACGGGTGTGAGTTCGGTTACAGAATGCGTTTGTCACGCCGGTAAATAACCGTACTTTGTGTGAATGTAATCATATTAATGACTCATACACAGGACTGACAACCGTATTCTGCTTCTGTGTGAACGTGGCCTTAGTCTCGATTAATTCTTGGGATCATGTGCTGATTAGATGGTAAAAGTAGAACTACAAATTCATTATGCAGCACATGACTCAGAAATAATGTTAATAGCCAAACTTAAGAGATTCTTATAACATTATGCATATACCTTTACAAGAGGCTGCCTTGCGATCTTTATGTAAATTTTTATTTGGCTCAACAGCTTTGTTTTTAACCTAAAAGACAAACTCGTACCAAACAGAATTACAGTACTGTAGAACACTCCTGATCACAGAAATAAGATCAGTAAAAGAATCTGTTTTCTTGCTCCAAAGGACCTAAGACGGCAAAGAAAACAGATTCTCTGCCTTGCCTTTTTACACACATTGTCTATATGGTCTCTCCACGATAACATATGTGACCTTGGATCACAAAACCAGTCATACCAGTCATTTTTTCAAAATTTATACATGAAAGCTGAATAAATAAGCTTTCTGTTGATGTATGGTTTGTTAGGATAGGACAATATTTGGCCGAGATACAACTCTTTTAAAATCAAAATATTGAGAAAATTGCCTTTAAAGTTCTTCAAATAATGTTCTAATGTTCAAATAAAGTTTTCATACATTTACAGTAGGAATTTTACAAAATATGTTCATGGAACATGATCTTTACTTAATTTCCTAATGATTTTTGCCATAAAAGAAAAATCAATAATTTTGACCCATACAGTGTATTTTTGGCTATTGCTACAAATAAACCCCAGCGACTTAAGACTGGTTTTGTGGTCCAGGGTCACATATTATGTATATAACTCTTAGATACTGTTTATGTTCCTACATGTCTAATATTTTTTTATTATTAAAGCAAAACTAAATAAGTAGATAATAATAATAACTAAATTATTTTAAAAGAATGTTTGTCCCTCCAAGTCATGTAAATATTTGTCCCTCCATAGCCCCTTTCACACATACACACTTTACTGGTAAATTACCAGTAAACTTCTGTTATGTGTGAACAGGATCTTTTCAGAAATACTGGTAAATTCCCATCACTAGTCCCATGTGAAGGGACTCATAAAGCAACCTAAAGCCACCTTTTGACAGTTATCAGTGTTATTGTGTAAATGCACTACAGCAGTGATTCTCAACCTTTTTTGGGCCAGAGCCCCCCTACCCATTATCCAGGTCCCTCACCGCCCCCCATCACATAAATTGTAGTCTAATTGTCCTCACGGAATATTAAAGTTGATTATTATTATTTTGTGTTTATAATGAGGACTGTTATTATATTTACAGTAATTCAAATGTATGGGGTCATTATGATTTTTAGGAAATTACTTTATTTCAAGGATGCATTGAAGTATTTTTTACAGTATATTATTTTAAAACAAATGTAATAACATTTATTTACAGAGTATTTAAGCATGTTGGTGGTTTTCATTGCTATAGCTTCAGTGTTGTTGAGATACAGATATATCTTATTGCCCCAAATTTAAAAAGACTAAATAAAATTGACATAGTGGACATTGTTATTTTGGTGAGTAAATACCACATTTACACATGCAAATGGAAGAAATGTAAACCCTACTTTACTATATTTCATAGATTTTTTGAGAATATTTCAAAGTTAAAAACTAAGTAAAACCCTAATTCTAGAAAAGTTGGGACATTTTGTAAAATGATAAAATCTGTGATTTGTTCATTCTATTTAACTTTTATTTAATTGACAAAAGTACAAAGAAAAGATTTCCAAAGTTTTCACTGACCAGCTTAAATGTATGTTGTAAATATAAACATATTTATTTATAAAATTTGTATTTATTTATTTATTTGAAGTATGCATCCCACCTCAAACAAGTTGGGACAGAGGCAAAATAAAAGTGAAACGGTTATAGAATAATCAAATAAACTGCTTTGAAACACAGCAAGCAGGTGAACTGGGGTATCATGTGCGGCTATGGAGCTTCTCAGTCTTCGCAAGCAAAGCTGGATCATGGCTCAAAATTTGTTTATATTAACAAAATAAAATTAAGTTGGCCAGTGATTGGATTTTTTCTTTGTACTTAAGTCAATTAAATAAAGGCTAAAGAGAACAAATGACATATACTTAATTTTATGGCATTTCACAAAATGCCCCAACTTCTAATTGGGGTTGTAGAAAGATGGGAAACATATGCTCCTCATTTTCAAAATAGTTACTATTTTAGTGCTGTCCCTTATATATTTGTTATAGTCAATTAAATTTCAAATCTTGCTTTTTGTCAGTGTGGTGTGCCAGCTATAATAATAAGAAGCAATGTTTCATAAGCAACAATCAGCATAATTTCTGAAAGATCATGTGACACAGAAAGCTGTAGTAATATACTGTAGCTTAGCATGACAAGAAAACACATTTTAAAACACAAATTTTTATATTTGTGAGCTTTTAATAAACTATTTAGAAACGTGGTATTCAAACCAACCACAGCCAATCAGCAAACAAAAAGTAATAATATTAATTTTTCTAAACAAGAAAAAACATCTCTTGCTTTATCGTGTCTAAATGCTAACTATTGTTTTGACGCAGCAGCTGAGCTACAGAAAGTCAAGCAAACACTAAAGTACTGAAGTTGTTGCTAAGGAAATGATACACCGTCAAGTCTAGGAGCGGGAGTATTGGTGTAAACTAGCAGCGAACACCACTAACAACACTGGCCGCAAACAGCGCGACACGTTGTGTTAAAGCACATAGATCTCGAAGTTGAATAACAGATATAGAAAGTAAGTTTTGATGTATCCAGTGTAGAGACAACGTTAGGATTGGCAGACCATTTTCTTTTGCAAGTTTCAGCTCACATATCTTTGGTATAACTCGTTTTGACCAAACGCCCCCCAGGAACAGCTCAACGGCCCCCTTTCAAAAATATTGCTTCCAGTGCCCCCCGATGCTCTCCGAACGCTGAGAAACACTACACTACAGTATAATCACTGTGAGCCATAACTGGGTCATTTATAAAATATGGTACCAAACATGTCAGTGTAACCATATTAAGGACTCAAAGGCCATGTTCACACAGCAGCAGAATGCGGTTGTTAGTCCTGTATTTGAGTCCCTAATACGGTTCCGTTCACACACAGTACGGTTATTTACAGGAATGACAATCACATTCTGTACCGAAACTCAATAGGTTTTGAAGCATGAATGCTGGTCCTTAGCTAGTCATGTGCTGGTCCTAACCTGGTCCTGCTCCATGCTTCAAAACCTAATCGATTATGCTGTGTAATCGGATATGTAATCAGCATATGCTGTTTTTTTCAACAGGGAAGGAATACGGGCTTGACTCACGTTGCACGTTCTTACAGACAGAATTCAAGAAGCTACTGTAAGCTGCTGTGTGAACGGGACATTTTGAGACTCACACCTGTAATTAAATGCGATTGTCAAACCCAAAAACCAACAGTGTGAACGTACACATTGTTAGGCCTTCCAGATAATTGTTACACTCTTAGATATACATAAGCTGTCTCTGGGGCAGAACCTTTTTAAAAGTACTTTTGAGGTACTAATATGAATGCTTAAGGGGTAAATAAGGTAGAAAGGTGCATCATTTATGTACCAATCCAGTGACAGATTTTAAACCTTTTATTTTCCTAAAGCGAAGGATCTAAAAATCTTCTGCTTTCCTGTCCGTAGAACTATGTATTTCTAGAGTTGGATGTTTTTTTGAAGTCAGAAATTGTTTTATATTTAACACTGTTGACTCCAGGCTGCTTGCTTCCTGTTAGCATGTGGTTTTGCAAGCATTTGAAACTAGTAACCAGAGTGATCTTGTCTGCAAAGATGCACAGTCATCTGTATAAACTGGGGCATGCTTGAGACAGAGAGATACTTGGCTCCCTGCCACATCAATACTAAGATGGAGGCTGTTTACTTCTAATATTTGCTAAAATGTATGTGAGAGCTCCAGAAGAGTACCAAGGACTACTTAGCAGTTTGCATATAGTGTGACCATGTTGCAAATGTGTTGCAATAGCGTGTGATTTTATCATTGTGCTGAACAGCAGCATTAACTCAGTAGCACAAAGACCTGATGTCTTTTTGTGCATTGCTACGCAGGCTTTAGTCCTGAATAACAGTATCTGAATAATAAATTACTTATTCTTGTTGCTGGTTAGACTCAAATAGATGTTTGTTTAACGAATGATTTAAACTTTTCTACACACGTATTTTAGGTGTGTACAACAAGAATAAGTCCATGCAAACGTGTAAAATCCAATATTTTGTTTATTAAATATAATACATACAGTTTCTTGTGTCAGATAACTGCACTCAATTAATTGTGCATTTTGTCACAAATTAAGTCATTACATTTGGAAAATGGTTGTAAATGTTAATCATTTTGTTGGGCCTACATGAACAATTTTATTGACAACTGCCTGTTTCCAACATGCATGCATGATACTGCATTAGGAGCAGTAATGTTAATAGTCAAATGTGTTTTTGAGTAGAGGAAAGACTCATTAGTGTACAGTATTATTGGAGATTTAGAAGAGATTTGATTATGTTGTTTATGTTCATTTTTTGTGGTTACCATTCTCTGAGTTGAGTTTTATGCTTAGACTATGGACAGCTACATTTGCAGATGTGGTGCATATTGGTTTACTCAAAACGCATCAGCTGTGTCAACACAACAGTAACCAGAAACCAGGCTTATCTTATTTGCTCATACCCTATTGTGCATTTAATAGTAAGCTAAACTTAGCATGTTGGCATGTTTTAGTACCACCTGGCCCACTCAAACAACAGCTGTTTGGTTGCAATTGTGGACAGTGGTTCCATATTGCAAATATGTTTTCTTACAAATAAAACTACCATAAACTCAACTAAAATCACAAACCAAGTCATTGCCTTTCATAAAAGATACTCAGTGTTGGGGAGTAACTAGTTACATGTAATGGAATTACGTAATTTGATTACAAAATAAATATAACTGTAACAGGGTTGGGGTCAATTCAGGAATGAACTTAACAATTCCAATTCAAAGAAGGAAATGAAATTGGAATTAGAATTCAACAACAATTACAGGAAACAGAGTTGGAATTGAATTGGAATTACAGGAAGTGGAATTCAATTCAGGGAAATTCCACTGAATTCCGTTTATTGCTGTTTCTGAGCTTTTATTTGTGATTGCATTTAGAGACATACATTTGAACTTTATTTATGATGCTTTACAAATACCAAGTAATGTATGAAATAGAGTTGATCAAATGCAAGTAAATAAAAATGAGAACTGTACATTATGAATTAATAATTGAATGACAGTGGTGATAAGTTTCTGGATGTACTATACATTCAATATATGATTACCACATAATATATGTCTCAACTCACAAAAAAAAAAAAGGAGTCATGTTCATTCATGTATTTCATTCACTTTTTATTGCATCGAATTATCATCATTTCCTGAAATTTGGCATCGCTAAGATTGCATCTCTCAGGCCTAAATATCTCAAGTGGAATTTAGTGGAATTTATTTGATTTCAATTCTGTTTCCTGACATTCCAATTCAATTCCATTTCCTGTCAGCTGCATGCAGTTTCTTACTGTTATGATTTCTAATCTGTATTTAACCTCATAATTATTTCAAAGTAATTAAGAGGTGTTACGTTTGAATTTGTGGTGGCTGTGCTTTAAATTAAACTATTACACGGCTCTGTGGAATACTTGTTTCTGATTGATCAGTCATGACATTTCAAGGTATGTTATTCCCCAATAACAACTGGTAATAGCTAACAAGACAGACTCATCTGGGCAACTTAAGTCAGCGTTATATGCTTAATAGTTTTTCTTGGTGAAAGCTTTGCGTTTGGTTAGCTAATAAAATATTAAAACTTAATTTAATGTTATGTGTATAATTTCTTAATTCTTGCTTGCTAGCAACTGATTTCCTCATGAAAGCTTTACGGTCAATCTTTTTATCTCAGATGAGTGTTTTGTGTCTAATTATTTATTTTTTTGTGGAAAGCAGCTGTGTAATAAATGGGATAATGTACATCCAGCCAGTTATTATCGCAAAATAAAGATGTACATTATCCCTTACTTATTATAATCTTAATTCAAGTGATAAAGGATTTTAAAAGTCTGACAGTAATCAGTGTTGAGTGCTACTGTAAGGTAAACTCTGCCTGTTTTAAATGTTTCAAAATGATAACAGTTGAAAATATTAAAAATTTAGAAATCAAAAAGTAATCAAATGTAATAAGTTACATTACTTTAATAAAGTAATTGAAAAGTTGCACTGCTTTTTTTACATTTTAAATAGAGTAACTTGTAATCTGTAACCTATTACATTTCCAAAGTAAC
Organism: Labeo rohita; assembly: GCF_022985175.1. Lineage (NCBI taxonomy): Eukaryota > Metazoa > Chordata > Actinopteri > Cypriniformes > Cyprinidae > Labeo > Labeo rohita. Next base: position 24,580,465 of record NC_066870.1, on the reverse strand, counting down.
CTTCCCAACACTGAAGATACTTAACAGATAATGTCAAAGATTTAGCGTAGACATCCATATCACAGTTTTGATTTTCTCTGTTTCAATATATGAAATGTTGAAATGTGACTATAATACAAGTAGTGACTTGTCTGCCACCACATAGTGCACTTTTAAATAAGGTTATGATTTTATAGCAAGTTCAGTGAAAGAATGTACCTCCTCAGTTGTATTACAAGCTACAATACCTTAATTCCTCTTCAGCAGCCATTTTATTTTTAAAGGTCTGTAAAAAAAGTCTAAGTAATGCTAGTCTGCATATTTGGTTTATTTTTGTAAACACCACAAACAATCAAAGTTGGTCATTTTGAGAAAGGAGAAAGCTTTAGTATTTAATGTTCTGGTATTTGGGGATTTACAAGAGTTTGTTATATTTTAGAGTTTTGAGGTTACCATTGTGCTGAAGATTGGAGCTTACAGTCAAACCAAAAATTATTCAGACACCATATAATTTTTTTTAGATATTTTTAGTAGTGGGTGCAGGACACTATAGTTCATTTATGTAAGTGAGGATAGCAAAATAAACTGACATATTATACCCAAAATTTGTCATACACTTTGACCTGACCTTTGTGTTTTCTTTAATTGCTAATGTGACCACAGACTGAACAAAATAACACATTGCTTGGTAATTGGTCAACAAAGTATTGAGAATTGTGTAAATATTGTCATACTAACAGCTGTCTGCACTGTAAACCCTAATGCTGTCTTTACTTATACAATCAAGTAATGTTGACTAAACATTACTTAAAATTTTGCATTTTGGACCTATTACTTAAAAATATGAGTTCATTTAACTTATTTACTATCAAAATGCATAAACTTAAGATTTCAAGTGTTGTGAGCTCAAAATCATGATTAATCATTTGAAAAAAAAATCATTTTAAAAAGTCATCTTGAATGTTGAATTTTCAATACAACTGAAATATTTGAGAGAACATCACATAAGCTGACTTCATAAATTAATGTTGATTTTCCTGAAAAGTTTTTTTTTTTTTTTTAAATACTCACCATTATAGTGAATAGTGTTACTTTTGGTTGGGCACTTGGAACTTTGTTTATATTACTATAGTTTTCTTTCTGTTGTTGCAACAATGCAGCATGAAATCAGAGTTCTTTGATTTCAAAGAAAGAAAAGTAATAAATAGATTGCTTTTAGAAGGTGATCTATATTCTAATTAAATCATTAGGTTTTTTAGGTAATTAGGTAATTAAATCATGAGGTTTTTTTTTATGCTGATTAATGATTTTACAATTTTACTGATTTTCTTTTTTTATAAACACTATAAGAAGCTTTTAACTGCGTTTATATAATCTTTTAATATTTGGGGTAATGTGCGTGAGTCACACACAGACTTCAACATTCAGCATGTGAATCACAACAATGGTAACAACTCAATTTTATTTATTTTTATTAACTATCAATAACCATTTTATGAGCTTTTTTGTTTGTTTTTTGTTGTGCTACTACTGACATGACTTGCAGTCAAATATAAGAACATTGTTTAACAGTTTTAAGTTACATTTTCATGTTGAGTTAACTTAAATATATAAGTACACTTAAAAAAATGAATACCAAGTGAACACAATCGTTTAAGTACATTAAATAAGTGCTAAGTTTGTTGAACTGAATGATTTAAGTACAGTCTACAAAACCGCCAAGTTAAATAAACTTAAATATGCAAGTTTTGGAAGATTCCATTACTCAATTAATTTGAGGCAACGAGTTTACTCAATCAATTTAGTCCAATTAACTTATTAGGGTTTTCAGTGTGAATTGTTGATACCTTTCTATCAAAGTCATCTGACATTATCAAGATGAATATGTTCTGACACAGTTTCAGAGTTCTTGTCATATTTTATTACCATTTTCTAAACTATAGCAAATAAACTGTGATAATGTGAGAAATGTTGAAGGTGTCTGAATACATTTTCGTTTGACTGTATGTTTATGTATAGGACAGCTGACGTATGATGCTGTAACCAGCAGTTATTATACAAAAGCTAGTATGTTGACTAAATTTCTAATTCACCAACAGATAATGAAAATGGCATTTTTTGAACATTTACCTACTGATTTAAATACACAAGTCTAATTTTCAATAAACATCATACACTGCAACTATAAGTTCAATTTTAAGTCATTACAGTGCCCTCCACTACCCTTACAAAAAAGTTTATTGAAATGTGCTATTAGTATACTTCTTTTAAACTAAAAATAGGAAAGTATACTTTCAGTCTACTTTTTATGTACTTCTCAGAAATGTGCTTTATATACTTATCAGAAATATACTTAAAATTACATTTAAGTATACTTGATTTATACTTAGAAAAAGTATTTGAGCTATACTTGTGCTCTAAGAATCTGTTTTCATTGTTATACATGAGAGATACTATTACACATCTTCTGTACAAAATTTCCAAAACACAAGCGAAGAAGAAACCAAAACAGATGCTTCCACACTGTAAAAAATGCAAATACATATTTTCCATTTTACGAAACATTTTGTCTCAAATACTAAAAATACTAAGTTATTCATGTTTATTATGTTCAGATATTCATGTAACAAAATATATACAAATTAATACCTAAATACCTAAATAGTAGTATACTGAAAGTTCATGATATAAAGTTCACTTAAAGAAAACTTAAGAGTATACTTAAAGTATAAAACTACTAATCTTGTAGTTCACTGAGACTTTACTTCAAAGTGTACTAAAAATGCATAAAAAAAGTATTTAATTAGTAAACTATCAGTATACCTATTAGTTCACTTTTAGTATACTTGCAGTACAAACTGAAAACATGGATGTAAACTAGTTGTGTACTCAAAGTTTACTACTGTTATACTTAAAGTATACTTAAAAGTATACTTTTATATACTAGAAAGTGGGCCAATTTAGTCCCAAGGAGTATAAAAGTAGTAAACTGAAAAGTATACTACTAGTATACTGATATTTGTATACTTACTACATAAAGTATACTTAAAAATATACTTGAACTTTACTTAAGTATACTTAATAAAATAAACTTGAAGTATACTTATTTTTGGTAAGGGTAATATTCGCACCCTTAATAAATATGAACAAAGATGGCTGTGAAAATAAATCTGCATTATCTTTTTGATCTTTCATTCAAAAAATTCACATAATTCTAAACTTTTATTGAAGTAAAACAACTGAAAGTGGGAAGAAACTCACATTATGAAATAAATGTTTTCTCCAAAGCATGTTGGCCACAATTATTGGCATTCCTAGGAATTCTTATGAGTAAAATATCTCTGAAGTATATTCCCTAGCATATTTACATTTTTTAGTACACCAGGGTGACTTTTTACAGCTGCCTTTGCTTATATTTACCAAGGGTGCCAATATTAGTCGAGGGCACTGTAGTTGCATCCCAAATGACACATTATACACTTATACACTGTGTACTTATGCACTACTGTATGTTGTGTAGTGTATGAATTTTCTAAGGTTTGGTCATTGATTTGGTTTCCTGTACGTAATTGAAAATGCAACAGCTGAGTGCATGAAGTGTCCAACATTCCACACTTAATTTTTCCAGTTATTTAAGTGCACCATCCAGGTATTTAATGTGCACTTTTTCAGTGTGAATGCACTTATCACACTATACAATTATACAATTTAATGGTTAATCAATGTCAATTATCATGGAGTTTACCTAAAGATCTTCATCTGGTTGGATTTTGTGCATATAAAAAACTCAAACTTGGTCATTTATGCATTTTATTTCCATATATTTGCACAATACACAGTCATTACTGAATGATACTTGCCATTGTAGAAAGAAGCAAAATTCAACATGATTGATACAAATATGTTGCAAAAAACAAAAGCTATATAGACAATTCTTCAGATGTAATCCATCTTAAAAGTAAGAACAAGTTGTACATATTTTTAGATAATATTATGTAGAAATCATTAAAATACAGAGAAATTAAGCATGAGCTATACCTAAATTAGAAACAAATAAATGGTGCTATATACTACTGTATCCTAAACTAAAATAGTTGAGCCAATATTATAAAAGCCTATATAAGCACATGACATTCAAATGTGTATAGAGTAAATAATTCTTAAAATCATAGGCACTATAGCATAATAGAAAGGTTTCATAATCCACTGATCATCATTTAACAACAACAGTGCAGTTCTGATGGCTCCCGAACGTGATGTTTTGTCTTCGGTGAAGCCACTGATAAATCCAACTGATCATGAGGATTTTCATGGCACCTGAAAGACAAATAATACATTGTAATACTTCAGAAAAACGGTACAGAATTTGTAAAGTGTGCTAATGAAACATTGGGTCTCATTCACTAATATTTGCATACAAGTTGCATACTTACTGTATGTTTGTTGAAAAAAATCTGAGAGCATGTGCTGCAAAATCTTCAAGTAAAGCCAAGTGTGCCATTGACAACCAGGTTGACACTCATCAAGTGCCTTTTAAATAGACCTAGGCTACATGTGATTGACCATTTTTAGAACTTATGCCACTTTGCAAACCATTTTTTGTAAAATGACACATTTTTGTATTTATTTTTATTTTTTTGTATGTGTGGTTTCAGTCAGTTCTAAATTTCATCCTAAATTTTATGGAAGGCCATTTCCGCCACTCAATAAAAATGTTTAAAAAAGTAATTGCAACTTTTTTTATCTCACAATTCTGACTTTTTTTCTCAGAATTCCATGAAACAAACTCATAATTCGGACTTTTTTTTCTTAGAATTGCATGATTTAAATTCACAATTGTGATTTATAAAATCAGAATTGCGAGATAGAAACTCACAAATCGAATTAAGTCAGAATTGCGTTATATAAACTCGAAGTTGCAATTTATAAAGTCAGAATTGCGAGAAAGAAACTCACAAATCGAATTAAGTCAGAACTGCATTATATAATCTCGCAGTTGTGATTTATAAAGTCAGAATTGCACGATAGAAACCTGTGAATCGAATCAAGTCAGAATTGAGTTATATAAACTTGCGATTGCGAATTGCGAATCAATTCTGACTTTTTTTTCTCAGAATTGTGAGTTTGTATCTCGTATTTGTGACTTTTTTTTTCAGAATTGCTAGTTCATATTTTACAGTTCTGACTTTATAACAAGCAATTGCGAGTTATTAAGTCAGAACTGTAAGACATACACTGGCGATTCTGCAAGCATATCCGTCTTTTTGATCCCTTGGAATTGGTGTATATCATTATATATGGCTATATCACGCAATTCTGAGAAAAAAGTCAGGATTATAAATTCAAATCTCACAATTCTGAGAAAAAAACAACAACTCAGAATTGTGAGTAAATATCACACAATTCTGAGAAAAAAATCTGAATTGTGAGATAAAATTCGTAATAACCCTTTTTAAAAATTTTATTCAGTGGCGGAAACAGGCCACTGTTTTTTGCATGAAAATGATTTCACACACAAATTTGTTACACGCAATTAGTGAATGAGACCCATTGTCAAAAGATATAACATTTCACTTACATTAGCTCATCCATGCTTTGAAAGTCATCAGGACGTTGAACACAACAGTCTTCACAAAGAGAATTCTCAGCCAATAGAGGCCCAGTGAGAAGTAGTTGACTTTTTCATCTGCAGAATAGAAATGTAATTAGTATGATTGTTTGTTTTACCATTGATTTTGTGGTGTAATCCAGCGTTTTAATACTTTTTTTTTTTTTTTTTTTTTTTTTTTTTTTTAATGTGTTTAAGGTTTTTTTTTTTTCTTCAAAGCTAGTAGTCTCACAGTCTGAAATCTATGTGAGTGTAGTTATTGTTTAACAGTGCTGGATGGTGCAGTTCAAACAACAGGCACTAAGACATTAGTAGCAATGAACTGCAAATAAAATTAAATGCACAGCAGACTGTAAATGTTTAATTTGTAGTACACTTACCTGTTTCAAAAGCACTTGGACTGGATGATCCTGACCCACAGACTGAAAGTGGAATAAAGATGATTAATGTAATGCAACCAAATATTTGAAGAATTAAGCTGGAAGTGTTTTTTAACTGCAAGTGATAATTCCTACCTTCTTCTGGGCAGTTTTCTGATTTATCAAAGGTGAAGCTGCTATAGTAATTTTGGCCTGTATATCGCACTGCTTCAGCCTTTGTGAAACCCGAAGCATTATGTCTTGTGAAGTCGGTTGCCAAACATGAGCCATTAACCTTGTAATATTCTGGCTTTACTTCATTTTCTGTAAAACATAAGAAAAAAAAAACCCAAATACATTAGTTTCATAAACAAAAAATATATGCGTTTAATGTAGATGAATATTCCCAAACTACATTTTGTCATTTGTTATTAGCTATTGTGAATCAGAAAGTACATTCACAGACAACAAACTTTACGCATTTCCAAATAATAACAAGACAATTCAAAGGCATTTTGAACATGCACAGATGCACAGAGGGGCACTGGCCAACATCACTGCGTGTGGCGCAGTTATCGCTTGGCCAAAATCATGTTCAGTGGGGGCAGTTATCACTCAGCCAAAATCACAAGGAGGGTGGTTATTGCTCAGCTGAAATCACATTTCAGAGCAAAGGGGCAGTGGCTCTAGCCCTGGTTCTCGAATATAATTTGAATGTTGATCTTAGAGAATATTTGACTCAGATCAATGACACCAAAGTTCTTTTACTCAATGAACATTTAAAATACAAATAATATGACAAATTCTCACCCTACTTCAAAAGGAATTGATTTTTCTAGACCCACAGGCTGATACCTCATCTCAAAAACTCATTCACATGTTTACTATGTCTACGTTGAGTTGTTTATCAGAGCAAGGCATGAATTTATAATATAATGAAATGTAATTGTTACATTAGCAATGTAACATGGGAGAAACACATATTTTTTAATAAGATGTTGTTTTCAATCTCTCGGTTCACTAATGGACACTATATATTTATTAGCTTTCTATTAGTTGTATTCATGTCATATTGGTCAACATAAAGCAACTTAAACACGGAAAAGTTTCTATATTCAAAGTTATTCCAGATTCCTCATAAACTAGTTTAGGTAAATTGCAATGCTTTTAGCAATTTCGCAGAGAATAAAATAGCTTTTAATTACTGCAACTACATCAATATGAATTTCCTAATGAACAGAATAGTTCAAAAACATTTATTAATATATACATTAGTTATATTAAACCACAATGAATAAAATCTTTTAGACTTAAAATGTTAAATTGCTTGTATGCATTTAGATTACAGAGTATTTCTGTACGATTTATTTTCTGTAATGCATAACGATTACAATTACTAGTCCCAGTTTTGCAGTCCCAAGTGTTTATTATTAACTTATCAGCATTTGTTTATACTGGAAAATTCAATCTGTACACATATCTATGAATCTAAATGATATGCTATATGCAAAATTATACATACATTTGGATATAGCACTGTGAGTTAAATTATAAAAATGATCATTTTAATTGTACAAAAAATATATACAATCTAGATCTGTTGCTACTTACTTGGGTGCACAGATAAATGCGTCCCTTTCCCAAATATGATTTTGTTAACATTGTTAGTCACACAATGATTAGCACACATATAATAATACTCTACATCTGGCCAATGTTACACATGCTCAATGTTTTGTACTATAGTTGCTAACAAAATTTAAATATATCAAGATCAAAATTTGTTTATGTTAGAATACAAAATAAATAAATAAATAAAATTCAGCCTTATTTAGACACTTTTATGATTGACCAACTTGAAAGATGTTGGTATACCCATTCAAAAGTGCTAAACAGAAATACATTCATTTAACCTGTTATATAATTTATGACAACAAGAATGATAAATGAGCCATTAAAGCTGCTTTTAACTTATTACAAAGTAAATTATTACTAAAAGTTAATTTATGTTGGTCGATCTAATCTGTCAAATGTGCAGCTGATTGATTATAAAGCAAAAAAATCCTGAGAACTTTTATTTCAATTCCTTAGTTTAGCCATTTCACTACATAAATGACTAAATTTATGAAAAATTCTTAAGGCTACTTGGCAAAAATGTAATTGTTGTTCATTCAAGCACTTTTAATTTAGGTAGAATATGAATGTATGAGCAAAGTGAAATCTCTATTTGTGTACTTCATATACCCCTATTTCCCAATCAATCTAGAAATTTACGCAACACTTTTCTTTTTTTTTTTTGGAATAAAAATGAATTTTTCTCTTACTTGATTGTACTGTTAATTTTGTCCCTCCTCCAAAGGTAATTTTAACGCTAGAAGTCACACAAACTGATATAGCAGTACAAAAACGATTTGGATGGTACCTATAATAATTAGAATAGATGAAACATCTAATAACTATAAATTGCTATTCAGTGATCTGTGAGAAAGAACCAACTTTGCACATCATAAGACATGGACATGTTTTTCCTAATTTCAATAGTTATTCTTGAAATAACAATTCTTGTTACTGTACCATCTTGCTAATAGAAATCAACTGGAATTTCCCAGTTGTTTCTGTGTTCCATTTTTATATAAAATAAAAGCCTTGTGTTATTTAGGTATAAACAGCTCATGTTAAAATCTTTAAAAAAAAAAATGATTACATATTTTTTCGGCCTACTGTTTAACAAAGGTGGACACTCCTAGTTCTGTTTAAAGCTCGTAAGAATTTCTGAATTCAGAATTTATGATTTCTAATTCAGAATTTTCTGAATTATTTCTGAGTGTTAATGTTAATGTTAAGTTTTTACTTACTTGCCTGTGCAAACAAATGGGTTCCCTTCGCAAACAAAATTTTGCCATAGTTATCAGTCACACAGTGACTCTTAGTGTGATAAATACTTAATGGCAAGTTAATTTTGATGTTAGAGCCACTCAGCAATGCAGTTCAAATATTTGTGTAAATTTGTATAATTGTGCAGATTTAAATTTTAGAAAACTGAAATAGATTTTATTAAATAAAAAAAAATGTGAAAATCTGCGAATATGCATAAGACTGCCTGTCCTATTGGTGGATTAGTGAAAAGAAATTGTGTAATATTAATTAAAACAAATGAAACTATAACTTACTTGATAACACAATAAGTTGAGTCCCTTGACCAAATATCAGTTTGTCTCTACTTTGAGTCACACAATTACAAACCCTAACACAGAAATACATAGGATACTCTTTTCTCTGACAGGTATAAATGACACGAGTTTCGTAAATTCTATTAATTATTTGATTAAATGCCAGTGACATTTTCTGTGACAGTGGGTTTTTTTATTTTAAAAAGTCATTCTGAAAAATTTTGATATTTAGTGGTACAGTAAACATAATATATTAAATGACACCACACATGACTCTAAAATTAGATACTAAATTCTATGAAAAAGATATGCTATTATTACTTAAACAGTTGTACTCACTTGGTTGGACATACACTTGTGTTCCATTCCCAAATGTTATTTTACCAATATTGTTATTCACACAGTGGTTCATAGTGGGATAATAACTTCTGTTAGTACCAGGGACACCTTCCGTCATTTTAGATTTAACATATAACTATTTTTATTTAGTAGATTTAAATATAATGAGTAACGATAACTATAGTGATTTTCTTCTGTATTAAAGGGATTTATTTGATATAACGCTGACTTTTGACATTTATTATAAACGTACATTAAAGTACTTTAGATAAACATATACTTCTGTCTCAACATATTTGTCAGCGGCCATCTTGTATATATACAATAACTAATGATAAAGACAACTTACTGGAATTTATTATTGTTTTGGTGCCTTCACCAAATATGACTTTGTTGTTGAACCCAGTATTCACACAATGGTTTTGTTTGGCACTTTATCCTTTCTACTCAAGGCCTTTATATTTTTCAGTTTACTTTTTTAGTTTAGTTACCCAAAGTCCAACATCACTGAACAGAATTTTTACATTTGCTTGATAAATATATTGTAATGCATTTTGTTTCATTGTGAAAAAAGCAACTCTCAATTACAATATTATTATAGTCATGGTTCGTTGATGGAATTATGGGTTTTATCACAGTAAATTTAATACTATGATTAAAATACAACTTACTGATTTGTACTAGAAGTTTTGTTCCTGTGCCAAAGAAAACTTTACGTCCAGTATTTACACAGCCATTGGCCATACACTAAAAACTAGCAATACCCTGATAACAAAGGCATAACAAGCAATTCAGTCAGAATCCATCTTTTAAATGATGTACTGTAAAAACTGAAGGAATAACATATTAATCCATTTATATCAAAGTTTAGGGGTTAGAATAAAAACTCAACTTTTATAGCTTATCAGCATCACTGAAACTACTGAAACCTAAGAAAAACTTTAGCTTTAATAATTTCACAAATTCTTATTATTTGTAATACTTGTCAGATAAATACCTTTGAATCTTTTTAGGAAGAAATTACTGTTGATTTATTGTTCGTAAACTATTTTCTGAGAATCATCATAAAAAGTGCATATTTTAAAAAAGTATGCAATATTTAAGATAACTGAGCCACACTTACTTGAAAACACAGTTAGCTTAGTGCCTTTTCCAAATATAATTTTGAATCCACCTTGATTCACACTGTTGTTGACCATGTACACATAACTGCGGCTCAACATATTATCATTCTGGATAAAGTGTGTTTTTATTTTTTCAGTTGGGATACAGGCTATTATTATCACTAAAATCTAATTTAGAAATAATATTATAATTTATTAAGTAAATATCAGTTGAATGGACTTACTATTTTCATGTTTGTGGATGTACTACAATAACTGATGATTGATGAAGTTTTGTATTAGGGTTGATGGAAACCTAAGAACTAGCAAATGTGTTCATTTTAAACAGTCTAAGCTAGTAATTCTTTTCATACAGTCAATAAAAAAAAAACTCAAATCAGTACTTTTATCTGATTTTCAGTGCAGCAGTTTAATTATGAGTGTTATAATAATTAAAAATAAAACTTACTTGCTTGTACTATAAGTTTGGTTCCCTCGCCAAAGACAATCTTAAATTGATTATTCACACAGCTTTTTACTGTGTAACGTAAACCAACAACATCCTACCAGCATGTACATAGATTGTACGTCTTTCAGTCTTCTAAAAAAGAACTAAAACAATTGACAATTGACAACTGCCAAATTTTAAACATTTATCACGAACCTAAGAACTAAATTTGCTCCGCAGTTTGTTTTTCTGCATGCTGTAATGGTGCAATCAATCAACTAAGCTTAAAAAGTTTAGAAAGTCTAAGGTTAGACAAAGTATTAAATACCTTTGATGTAACAACACATTACAAGTGTTAAAACCATATTTTGTTAAAGATACATACTAAAAGTACTGCTTGCTGAATGCTTGCAACCTATTATTATTTTGTGATAGCTGACCATTATAGCAAAGTAAATAAAATATCACATTCATTTAACAATATTCATTTACATCAGTTACATTACATTCCAAATAAAGAATATAGTCATTTGGTCATTTGAAAAAGCCATAAACTCACTTGAAATAACTGTTAGTTCGGTGCCTTTCCCAAATATGATCTTGTTACCCCCAGGATTCACACATCAGTACAGCACAGTACATTTATTCTAAGGACAACTGTAGCCAATATGAACCCATGTGCAGCAGGGTTCAATATTGAAATATTAATTTCATAATAAAATATTATTCATTTTTTACAATTAAACTAAAACACAGACTTCAGCTTTAAGCAAACCTTATAAAGTTCTACTGAGTTGAATTATTTGATATTATGTTGAGTTAAATTATTTTAAAATTATGTTGAGTTGAATAATTTGATATTATGTAAACACATCTACATGACAATACTAGTATGAATATTGGATACTGCAACTTACTTGTCTGTATAATGAGTTTTGTTCCTTTGCCAAATAATATTCTAATTTGATCATTCACACAGTCATTTACCATGTATAAAAAAGTACTGACATCCTGATAGCACTGAACAGCATTGAGAAGATAGGATTTTACAACAATAGAATAAGGAGTCACTTTAAAATAACTAAATAACTACCTGATGTTCATATTTTAACACAATATTTAGGGTATTTGTTTTCTTTTACTATCACAAAAGTACTATGATGACTATGAATATATCAGTGTATAACCAGAATAGCAATTAGCATAAAAAAGAAGTGGTGCGAAATTCAGTTTTTATATGTTAAAGCTATAAACAAAAAACTGGACATCTTGCCATGATATATTTTAAAGTGATTTTTTAAAGGGCCATATTGCCTGCGTACAACTATTACATTTTAGACTACTAATACAACATTTATTTCGGTCAGTTATTCAATTTAGTTCAATCAAAACATTTTTTCCCTTTTCAATTTAATGTCCTAATATTAAGTCTATAATATTCATCTTGTGAAAGCGCTTAATAAAAAAATGGAAAATAGTTTTAAATTGTACATGGTTTAAAAACTTACTTGAAAGCACAGTGAGTTGAGTGCCTTTCCCAAAGATAATTTTGGTTGTCCCTTGAGTCACACAGTGGTTGATGTGACCACATAAACATAGACTTTCCTCACTTCGTAGCCCAACATTAAGGACAATGATTTATTCATTTATTCATTATGAATACTTTATTTGTAATTTGTTTTAGTATCAAAAATTAAAACTAGATTTATAAGGATGTTGTTATTTTTAGTGTTTTTCTGAGGTCAGCAGTTTAATCAGAGTTGCTGAAGTGGCAATGATATTTTGAATTTATAGTTATCTATAGGTCATATATAAAAGGTTAAACTTTTACAGATGAAACATAGGTTTTAGCTACAGTCTATCAAAATTAGGTGAATTAGTGATTTTGCGTCACTACTAGATATCAAGTGATTGATTGCTTTGATAAAAATATCAGAATTGCCAACATTTTTAATGTTTAAGATTTTTGCATATTTCTGCCTTAGTTTACTGTAAGTAGCAGCAAACTTACTTGAATCAACTGTTAGTCTTGTGCCTTTCCCAAATATGATCTTGTTGTAGTCAGTATTCACACATTAGTACAGCATAGTACATTTACCCTGAATACAACTTTAGCCAACCCTTCGTTTGGTGTATGACATATTTCATATTTATATTTCATGATTGTACAAAACTAAATTTTGAATATGGTTTCATAATATATAAAGAAAGTTAAAGGTATAAACCTTCACATCCAGATTTTCATCCATCAATAAAGATAATAAATATTGCAATATTTAATGTAATGAAGTTACGCAACTATATGATGCTACTTGAACTATATATAATATTGGGAGAAAATAAAGGAATAAGACTTCATAGCCAAATAATGTCATCCAACAATACACGAGATGAAAGAAGATAATGAATAAGATAATGAATATTTATTTATTTACTTCACTAGCATTTTTATTATCGAGCCAAACTGCCTAAAATTAAGTAATTAACTGTAAGATTCAGAAAAATGTTAACTTACTTGATTGCACTATGACTTCGGTTCCCTTACTAAAGAAAATCTTATATCCATCATTCACACAGTTATTTACCAAACACCGAAAACTAGCACCAGTCTGGTAATGCTCAAAGAATTGTATGCATCTTAAACACTTTATACCCTATTATAATAGTATGTCATATATTTATATGATCACTGTGGGTAGTATGATCTTTACTTTTTAATTTATTTATAGTGTACTTTTCAAATATGTATACTTATGTAAAAGTCACCACTAAACTGTTAAATTATTGAATACTTTGAAAATCACTTTGATTTATGCAAATATTGATTATGGATTTTCGTGCTTGTATACGACTACCCTTTATCTTCATCTTTTTTAGGTTTAAAAGACATATTTTAAGAATCAGTTATTATACTAAATTATACTTAAAAAAAAATAAAAAATTAAATATCTTACTTGATGTAACAATGAGACTGGTGCCAGTTCCAAATATGATCTTGTTCCCTCTAGTCACACATCAGTATAGTATGGTACATTTACCATTAGTACTACTTGACTAATAAGGCCTCATCACTTCATTATATTTCATTTTCAGATACTACTTGTTTGAATTGTTTGATTAGTTTAGAACATTTTGTAAGACAGAAAAGAATAATGTAAGTGATTAAGATAATGATAAGCAATAACTACAATAAACTATTAATCATTAGCAAATGTATTTTTGTGAACTCTAAAGAATTCCTGAAACTTGTTAACATACAATTAAGATTTTAAGAAGTTTGCGATTTGATGAATGATTACATTCAATTTTAAATAAGTGAAAACATGTAAATATCACAATTATATTTTCTGTTCAACAGTGTGATCAGACCACTAGGAGGTTAGTATTTGTTAATGTTGATTGTGTCAGAAATGTATTACTTACTAGTTTGAACAACAAGTTTGGTTCCATTTCCAAAGAAAATCTTATTCGTAGTCACACACCCTTGGAGCATGTGCCAAAAACTTCTAGATCTTTCACATACTGTATTAGGTTATAGGCTACCATCTCAGATTACAAATCAAATTTAACTAATTAATTCACCAATGACATCTACACTGTTTCAATAAAAGCAAAAATATAAAATTAGATTATGATCAGTACTAATTTCAAGCATTTAATTATAACGAACATACTGATAATGTGCTTATGAAAGTGTCAGGGTAATCCCAAGATTTAAGTGATTTAAGTGTAAGGTTTAAATTCCGTACATTTCGAATATATTTCAATGTAACATTAGCAGTGACACTGACAATATAAGCTTACTTGTTTGTATTATTAGTCGTGTTCCTCTCCCAAATATAATCTTGTCGCCAGCATTCACACAAGTGCTGACTCCATCACAAAAACCTCATTGTCGAATTGACCTCATCTAACTGTGACATACTTGAAATGAAAAATTAAGCTTTTGAGCATGTGTGTGGATTTGACGGACAGAGAGAAGGGGTTTAATTATTATTAATGGTTTGCTTTTAGAAGGATGTCAAATTGTTTACAAATTAAATAAGATTTAATCAAAATATGTGGTTAAACTGCAATAAGAAAACAGTATAACACTAATTACAAAACATCAAGTACTTTTGCATTTGTCAGTTTTGATATTCAGTATTTCTCTTTTGTACTTTAATGTTTTATTATTGATTTAGAAATGCAAACTTACGTGTTTCTACAGTGAGTTTTGTCCCCGTCCCAAAGATTAACTTCTGCGCATTATTCACACATATGTTGGATCCACAACAAAAACCATCTAGCCTTGTTTGTAGTGTTGTGAGTTTTAGGTTTGTTTGTTTTTAAATATTTTACAAAATAAATAAATGCAAGTACTTTAACAACCTTTTGTCGTTTTGTCTAAATAATTTCATGACATTTTCATATATGGATGTAATTATAAAGAACATTGATAAAGTGCTTGTGAAAGTAGTAATGCCAAGATGCCAAGGCCAAGCTAAAAGAGTTTTCAATTATATTTCAGCAATGGAAATGTTTCTTTTTTAGAGGGATGTCAAATTGTTTAGAATTTAAATAAGATTTAAATCAAAACATCCTGTGATTAAATTGCAATGTGAAACTATATAGCACTTTTTACAGAACACTGAGTATAACACCAAGCATTTTTGCATTTGTCATTTTTTACTTTCAGTGTTTGTCTTTTTTACTTTAAAAGCTTTTTATTGATTTAGAAATGCAAACTTACTTGTGTCTACAGTGAGTTTTGTCCCCGTCCCAAAGATTATCTTTTGAGCAAAATTCACACATATGTTGAATCCATAACAAAAAGCATCTAGCCTTGTTTGTAGTGAATTTTAAGTTTGTGTGTGTGTTTTAATATATTTTACAAAGTAAATTAAATAAATGCAAATACTTTAACAATCCTTTGTTGTTGTTGTTTTTTCTAACCAATTTCAAACTGATTTGTTTCAATTTTGTCAATTTACTTAATTTTTTTTGAACACACAGTTCTTATATCCATTTTATTATAATGAACATATTGATTTATTTATTCAAAAATGCAAACTTACTTGTTTCTACAGTGAGTTTTGTCCCCGTCCCAAAGATTATCTTAATATTAGTCACACATGTGCAGAGTCCATAACAAAAACACCTAGCCTTGTTTGTAGTGTGGTGAGTCTTATTTTATGAAATAAATGAAAAGTACTTTAACAACCTATGTTAGATGTAATTACACTGGTAGTTTTATGTTTGTTTTGTGATAATATTTCACTTTTAAAAAAGTTTTCTACTAAACAGTGACTATTTGGTAAAAATGTGGACTAATTAATATTTGGAGAAAATAAATGGATAAGATTCCATATCCAAATCAGTCATCCAACAATATAGATAATGAACATTATACTTTTTATTGTGATGAACTTTACTGTCATTTTTTTATTCCGCCAAACTGCATAAATTAATTAAGTGTAAGATCTGGAAAAATGTAACTTACTTGATTGCACTATGAGTTTGGTCCCTTTCCCAAAGAAAATCTTATATGCATCATTCACACAGTCATTTACCAAACACCGAAAACTAGTAGCAGTTTGGTAACACTCAAAGAATCGTATGCATCTTAAACAATTCACAAAACACTTTAAACCCTATTATAATAGTACGCAATATATTAATATTATTACTGTGGCTGCTATGACCTTTATATTTGTACAATTTATAGTATACTTTTTCAAATATGTATACTTAAGTGAAAGTCACCACTAAACTGTCGAATAATTGAATACTTTGAATACCACTTTGATTTATGCAAATATTAATTATGGAGATGAAATAAAATATCTTACTTGAATTAACAATGAGATCGGTGCCAGTTCCAAATATGATTTTGTTGTCACCTATAGTCACACATCAGTATACTTTGGTACATTTACCCTCAGGACATGTTTAGCCAATAAGGTCTCATGACTTCATTATATTTTATTTTTAGATATTACTTGTTTGATTAGTTTGGAACACTTTGTACTGGATGGAAAAGTGATTGAATTTCCCTCTGGGATTTATAAAGTACACATCTGTTTATCATCTATTAAGCAATAACCTGTGTATTTTTGTGAACTTTAAAGAATTACTGATTTCCATCAATATCACAAATACATTTTTCTTTAAGTTTAGTGAATGATTCCATTTTAAATAAAAAAAAAAAAAATCACAACATCACAACACTATCTTTATCTTTTTTCTGGACATCAGATCAGACCTCTAGGAGGTTAGTATTTGTTAATGCTGACTCTGAAAGTGTCAGGGTAATGCCAAGATGAAGTTTTGATGAAAATTAGATAAAGCTGTATCAAATTAATTTAGTTGTGATACTTTAAAAAGTTCAACAATACACACACTTAAGGTTTCACTAATGTATATTTCCATTTAAGATGAACAATGTTGAGTTTTCAATTATATTTTAAAAATGAAAATGATTCGTTTTTAGAGGGGTGTCAAATTGTTTACAATTTAAATAAGATTTAATCAAAACATCTTGTGTTTAATCTGCAATATGAAACTACATAGCACTTATTACAGAACGTTATTGAGTATAACATCAACTACTGTGCATGTGTCTATTTTTATATTCAGCGTTAGAAATGCAAACTTACTTGTTTCTAAGGTGAGTTTTGTCCCTTTTCCAAAGATTATCTTTCGAGCATCAGTCACACATATGTTGGGTCCGTAACAAAAACCATCTAGCCTTGTTTGTAGTGTGGCGAGTTTAAATTTTTTAATATATATTTTACAAAGTTAATGTAAATAAATGCAAATACTTTAGCAATCTGTTGTTGCTGTTTTTTTTTTTTTTAGAATAAATTTCGAACAGATGTGTTTCAAATGTAAATTTAGTTGCTTTTCTATACACGCTGTTTCATATTTGCATTTAATTATAATGAACATATTGATAAAGTGCTTATTGATTCAGAAATGTAAACTTACTTGTTTCTACAGTGAGTTTTGTCCCCGTCCCAAAGATTATCTTGTTAGCACCAGTCACACATGTGCTGAGTCCACAACAAAAACCATCTAGCCTTGTATGTATAGTGTGGTGAGTTTCAAGTTTGTTTAAATATTTTACAAAGTAAATTAAATAAATGCAAGTACTTTAACAATCTTTTGTTGCTGTTGTTTTTTTGGTTTTTTTTGTCTAACCAATTTCAAACAGACTTGTTTCAATTGCAAGTTTAGTTGCTTTTTTAACACACTATTTCATATACACATTTAATTTTAATGAACATATTGATGGAGTGCTTGTTGATTTAGAAATGCAAACTTACTCGTTTCTACAGTGAGTTTTGTCCCCGTCCCAAAGATTATCTTCTTAGCATTAGTCACACATATGCTGAATCCATATCAAAAACCATCTAGCCTTGTTTGTATAAGTGTGGTGAGTTTTAAGTTTGCTTGCTTTTAAATTTTTCATTAAATAAATTAAGTGAATTCAAATTTTTTAACAATCTTTTGTTGCTTTTGTTTTAAATGTCAATTTAATTTCAAACTGAAATATATTTTTCATATATTCACTTAATTATAATGCACATTTGAAAGTGATTATTGATTTAGAAATGCAAACTTACTTGTTTCTACAGTGAGTTTTGTCCCCGTCCCAAAGATTATCTTTTGACCATCAGTCACACATATGTTGGATCCAGAACAAAAACCATTTAGCCTTGTTTGTAGTGTGGTGAGTTTTAAGTTTTTTTTTTTTGTTTTTAATATTTCATTAAATAAATTCAAATGCTTTAACAATCTTTTGTTGCTGTTGTTTTTTTCCTAATAAATTTCAAACAGACTTGTTTCAAATGTCAGTTTAGTTGTTTTTCTAAACACACCATTTCACATATGCATTTAATTATAATGAACATATTGATAAAGTGCTTATTTTATTTAGAAATGAAAACTTACTTGTTTCTACAGTGAGTTTTGTCCCCGTCCCAAAGATTATCTTTTGAGTATTAGTCACACATGTGTTGAGTCCATAACAAAAACCATCTAGCCTTGTTTGAAGTGTGGTGAGTTTTTAGTATTTTTATTTGTTGGTTTGAGTTTTAAGTTTAAAGTTCAGAAAACAAATTAAATAAATGCAAATGCTTTAACAATGTTTCATTGCTTTTGTTGTTGTTTTGTCCAACTAATTTCAAACTGACTTGTTTCAAATGTCAATTTAGTTCCTTTTCTAAACACACTGTTTCATATATGCATTTAATTATAATGAACATTTGAAAGTGATTATTGATTTAGAAATGAAAACTTACTTGTTTCTACAATGAGTTTTGTCCCTTTCCCAAAGATTATCTTTTCAGTATTAGTCACACATGTGCTGAGTCCATAACAAAAACCATCTAGCCTAGGTTGTAGTGTTGTGAGTTTTAAGTTATAAGTTTTATGTTTTTTTTGTTTGTTTGTTTGTTTTGTTTTGTTTTTTAATGAAATAAATGCTTTAGCAACCTATGCCAGATGTAATTACTTTTATTACAATGTAAAATTACATTGTTTTATGTTTTACAATAATATTTCACTTTTAAAAGAGTTTTCTGCTAAACAGTGACTATTTGGTAAAATATGGACTATTAAATATTTGGAGAAAATGAAACGTATAAGACTCCATATCCAAATCATTTAATCTAGCAATACAGATAATGAATATTACACTATTTACTGTGATGAACTTTACTAGCATTTTTTTTTATTATTATGTCAAACTACATTTTGTTAACTGTAAGATTTGTTAACTTACTTGATTGTACTATGACTTTGGTCCCTTTACCAAAGAAAATCTTATATCCAGCATTCACACAGTCATTTACCAAACACCGAAAACTAGTAGCAGTTTGGTAACACTCAAAGAATCGTATGCATCTTAAATTCACAAAATACTTTAAACGCTGTTATAACAGTACAATGTAATAAATTAATATTATTACTGTGACTGGTATGACCGTTATACTTGTACAATTTATACTGTACTAGTGAAATTTACCACTAAATGATGGAATTATTGAATATATGCATTTGAGAAGCAAAAATGTTTGGTATTTAGGCAAAAAATGATCATGAATTTATCTTTTTTTTAGTTTAAAAGAAATTTGTAAACTCAAAAAATCATACTTTTTAATTATACTCATTTTTTTCTTTAATGAAATAAAGTATCTTACTTGAAGTAACAATGAGACTGGTGCCGGTTCCAAATATGATCTTGTTTGCTCTATTCACACATCAGTTTAGTGTGGTACATTTACCCTCAGTACATGTTTGGCCAATAAGGTCCCATCTTTTGGGGATAATTTTATATTTATATATGACTTGTTTGATTCATTTGGAAAATTTTATTAGCTGGAAAATAATAATGCAAATGATTATGACGATTATCACTAATCATTAGCAAATTTATTTTTGTGAACTTTCAAGAATTCCTGATCTTGACTGCTATCATCACATATACTTTTACAATATCACAAACATTTTTTCCAGTTTGTTGAATGATTTAATTCAATTTTAAATAAGTGAAAACATGTAAATATCACAATATAGCGTTTCTCTTTTTTGAACATTAGTACAATCAGATCTCTAGGAGGTTAGTATTTGTTAATGTTGATACTGTCAGAAATGTATTACTTACTAGCCTGAACAACAAGTTTGGTCCCTTCGCCGAAGAAAATCTTATTCGCATTCACACACTCCTGGAGCATGTGCCAAAAACTAATGGCTTCCAGTTAAAGGCTACCATCTCAGATTACAGAGTCAAATCTAGCTATTTAAATCACTAATGACATCTGCACAATGTCAATATAAACATTTATAAAAAGCTAGATTATGATTAATACAAATTTTGTACTCACTTGTTATAACTGTCAATTTAGTTCCTTTTCCAAACACTACTTTCCACTGTCCGGATGTCACACTGTAAAGTTTGTCTACACAAAAACGTGGCCTTCTACAGAGTTCAACGGATTCACTAACATATTTAATTATAATGAACATATTGATAAAATGCTTATGAGAGTGTCAGGATAATGTCAAGATGAGGATTAAATAAAGTTATTCCAAAGCTAATTTAGTTGTGATAGTTGTGATTTCAGTGTAAGATTTAAATTCAGTACATTTGACACATATATTTTACTGTAACATTAATAGTGACATTGATAATTGTTTAATAAGCTTACTTGTTTCTATTAGTAGTCTTGTTCCACTTCCAAATATAATCTTGTTGCCAGGATTCACACAAGTGCTGACTCCATCACAAAAACCTCATTGTCTAATGGTGACATACTTAATATTAAGAAATTAAGCATTTAAACATGTGTATGGTTTTATTATATTTTAATTATAGGGGTTTAATTATATTTTAATAATGACAATGGTTTGCTTTTAGAAGGATGTCAAATTGTTTACAAATTAAATAAGATTTAATCAAAATATGCAGTTAAACTGCAATGAAAAAACTATACAATACTAATCACGAAACATCAGTACAACATCAAGTACTTTTGCATTTGTTAGTTTTGATATTAAATATTTATCTTTTGTATTTTAAAGGGTTTTTATTGATTTAGCAATGCAAACTTACTTGTTTCTACAGTGAGTTTTGTCCCCGTTCCAAAGATTATCTTTTGAGCAGCATTCACACATGTGCTGAGTCCAGAGCAAAAACCATTTTGCCTTGTTTGAAGTGTGGTGAGCTTTAAGTAATTTTTAATTTATTTTTTTTTTTTTTTTTTTTTTTTTTTTTTTATCAAATAAATGGTCTATATGCAAGCACTCCAACAACCTTAGGTGTAATCACATTAGGGGTTTTGGTGTTGTTTGTGCAATAATATTTAGTATTATATAGTATTATATTTTCTTCAGTACTATTTGTATTAAAGGTAATGTAAAAGAATGGTGACAAAAATGAACTCACTTGAATTAACAGTTAATTCCGTCCCAGAACCAAATGTGATCTTGCCATATCCTTGATTCACACAGCATATAAACTCACTACAGTAACTTGTGCATGCTAATGCTAAGAAATGTTGTATGAACATATTATATATCTGTTACACTGTCTTTTTATAAACTTTGAACAGTGCAATTTATGCATTAATGCAAGCTACTTTTCGTAAGAATTAAGGTGGTAGAATAAATTACAAGAGATTCTTACGTTTCATATTTGTCGAACCAAAAATATATAAGTAAACAGAAATAGAATTTTTGAATAAAGTTACTAAAACTGGTGGTGTAAAAATAATTTAACTAGCAATAATATAATATAAACATGAAAGATTAGCTATTTCATTAATGTTTTTTGTAAAGAATGACAGTATCATTTTGTCAATAACTATGCTTATTTGCATTAACAAACTACCTAATAGCATTCAAGTTTACAAATGTTCAGACTTACTTGCTTCTACGTTGAGTTTTGTCCCTTTACTAAAGAAAATCCTATTGGCAGTATTCACACAGCCACTGAGCATGCACCGAAAACGTATAGTTCAAACAAGCCATATTTAGTTTCATATTATGTTACAGAGCATAATATAAAATATTATATCATAAAATAAAATAAATAATATTATAGAAACATTGTAGTTTGAATAAACTATGCTTAAACATTTTTTTTTCGTATTAGTAATGTGGAATCATATTATATAAGGAGAAGGAGTAAAAAGTGATTATTATGAATATTATTTGTTTTTTTTTTAATTCTACTTACTTGATTGTATGACAAGATTCGTTCCACTGCCAAAGAAAATCTTTAACCCAGTATTCACACAGTCTTTAGACATGTGCTCAAAACTCTTGCATGTTTTGTTTTCTTATTAGTCAATTAAAAACAAAATTTGCATTAATCTAAAAGTAGTCACAAAACTGTGAATCAGATATGCCATTCTACATCTAAATAAAGTCAGTAACTACTAGATAAAATCTTATACATTTGTTTTTAAATGCCACAATAGTTAACTACTAAGCGCTCACAAACTTACATAAAACTTTCATATTACAATAATTTTTAATATAATCTAAAGCGAGAGCCAAGAAAAACATAAAAGAATACATTTTTCAATGCTCTGATTAATACTCACTTTGTTCAACTCTTAGTTTAATTCCTGAACCAAAAATGATTTTCCAGTTTGTTGTCACACAACAAAAGCATTGTGCACAAAAACTGTATCTATAATTGCCATGCAAGTGCCATTTTTTTTTTTGCAATCTCTTTTCTTTCTGCTTTGATTTTTTACATTGATTATAAAAGGTATGAAGCTAATTCAACAAAACAAAACAATAATCAAATTCTAACTTACTCTGTTGTATTATGAGTTCTGTTCCTTTGCCAAATATTGTTCTAACTCCATCAGACACACATCATCTGATCCCATTACAAATAGCTAATGTTATCTGTCTTTTTTCGTTCATTGAAAAAAGAAAATCTAGAAATTTACTAATACTAAACATGTACTTTTATGATAACAGAAAAAATAGAAAGATATAATAGAAAGAATACTTTTACATTTTTTTTTATTTTAGAAGTTCAACAATTGAACTGAATTGAACATTATAACGATATATATTTTCATACTATAGTGTTAGTAAAAAGCCTGTATAAAAACAATAAAATAACTTACTTGACTGAACAATTAATTTTGTCCCAGATCCAAATGTTATCTTTCCAAATCCATCATTCACACAGTATATGTAGTCACTACATAAACTAGTGTACTACTGCTAAGATGAAGTGAACATATTCTTCATTATATTTAGCATAACTTAATTCTCGTTATACTAAGGTTTACACTGATTTTGACAGATCTCACCAAGTTAATTAGTAGGTTCTTTACTTTCCATTTAATTAATAAATAACCTGTTTTGCACTGAAAACTTGTTTTAGTTTAGTTTAAATTCATGAGTAAGAGAAAATGTTTAGGAAAAAGTTATTTGTTTTGCCTTTTATTTAATGTATTTTAGAATCTGTTTTGGCTTTTGTAGTCACATTTGATTATTTCCTTAATGGACTCTAATAATGGACTCTGAGAAACTTTTACAAATTAAAAGTTGATATCTGAAGACAAAAAAATTTGACTTACGTGCAGTGACAACTAATTGGGTCCCTCTTCCAAATATAATCTTATTGCCGGTATACACACAGCACTTAACCACAAAACAAAAACTGAATGTGCTATGAATGCACTACTGAGCCATCAATATCAAAATCATACGACAGAAATACTTGTGTGTAGGCAAATATAACATGAAAATTAAAGTTTACTAATGTACTGGGCACTATACTCACTAATTTGAATTGTCAACTGGGTCCCAGCTCCGAATATAACTTTTCCTATTCCAGTTGATGTCACACACTGACATACACTCCATCAATAATTTATCGTCCCTATATAACTGACACTCTGTGATACTACCAATAATAAATATACTGTGCTGAATTGTGCTATAGAGTAATTTTTAACGATTTTATATTGAATCATTAGTAATTAGATGTAACAAATTAAATGATTTACAAAAAATAATGAGCAGTATGGTAATTATTTAAGTTTAAATTAATTAAATTTAGCTGCTTAAAAAAATGCTTCTTACTGGATTCCACTGACAGCAAAGTTCCACTTCCAAAAATGAGTTTGTTTGTCCCATCATACACACATTGCTCAAGCTCTCAACAAAAAGGGAACCCCAAGGGTCCCAAAAAAAATGTTTAAAGCTCCAAACTTATTTTGTTATATATGAGGATATATTATATTATAACCATATCCTTGATTTACTTAGTGAGGTAAAGTGTCATTTCTGAATTTGAGTTCAATAATGACTGTTTAAAAACAGTTTTCAAATCATTTTTTACTGTTTGACTAATAATGTTACTATAAGCTTTACTTGTAGATATAGTATTTGTTTGAGTTCATCGTTTCCATAACAACAAACACCCAAAACAAATGGACATTATTTCCAACTAAAAAACTAGTAGTTAAAATATGATGAGAATAAAGTTATGTACAATGGCAACATTCTTTCATGATGAGACTTCGCCAAAATATAAACGGGTTGGACATACATTATGTTTTTTGTTTTTTTTTTGTTTTTTCTCTCTGAATGATCTCTCTAAAGGCTTTCTATAGAAATCTCTATCGATTTCCTTTTCAAATATCAAAGCATGTTGCATAAAATTACCAGTTGAATAAAGTGTTGTTCAAATGCATATACATTTATAAGATATTTAATCCGACTTGATATACATATATCAAAAAAATATTAAAAATTCATGCAACAGTATAATAAAGTAATTAATCCTTGTCCAAAAATCCTTGTCCAAAAATGATCTTTTTTGCTGCAGTTGTCACACATTGCTATAACCTTAGGCAATAATCTATTGATCCCAAGCCAATGTAGCACATGGTGCGCGTTTTTGAAAACAGTTTTTGGAAGCTTAATCAAAGTCAACAGATATCTGACACTTTAGATCTACTTTTACAATTATATTTCAGTGTCAATTAGTATCTCAACCTCTCTAAATTGTACTGAAATTTAAAAATACATTTTGTCTTAATATAATATAAATTAATCAAATGATTTTTTATTCAGTTTATTTCATAAAATTAAACTGTAAAAAATAAGTGGACTTAGGTTAAAAGAACAAATAAATTTGATAAAAAAAAATTCACTTACTTGATTCCACAATAAGCTGAGTACCATTTCCAAATATTATATTTAGTCCAGATGTCACACAGTTATTTAGTTAACTACAAAAACGTACGTGACTTTGAAAAACTGTTCTGTATTACTTTTTGGAACATTATTACTATAAATGATGTCAACTTAGTTGAATTGTAAATGCAACCTACAGATTACATTTGTCTTTATTCATTAACATTACTTACTAAAACTACTGATTTAAATGTTAAATTACAAAGGATTAGTATTCCATTATGTATCCACTATGAATTTATAGAAAGAAATGTTTTGGTCTTACGAGATTCCACAATTAGCCTTGTTCCAGCTCCAAAAGTGATCTTGTTATAACTCACACACTAATAAACACCTCAGCATAAACTCTAAGCACTGTGATATGGTCAGTTTTGATTATCTTACTGATAAACTACTGAAATTTAAAATGTGACTTCTAAATTCAAATCGAACTTCACAAATGGTAATGGATATTATTCATACTTTAAGACACTATACTGATCACATTAGAAATGCCATTTGCATTTTTAATTATTTCACACTTCACTGTTTTAAGCTTCAATGATGTTTAAAAATATTTTATAATTATACAAACTATACAAATCGCACTGTACTTACTGGAGTAAACATGAAGCTGTGTTCCCTGACCAAATATGATCTTGTTGTCGTAATTCACACTGTGTTAAAAACCAGAGCAACAACGTCTGGATTCAACTGCAACATGTAGGTGCTCATTATTTCTACTTATATTCTTGCATTAAAATCTAATATCCTATGAATTAATTTACAGTCTACAAATGCTGTCTTCTGGACACAGACATATAAAATAAGAAATCATAAACAGCCTCTTACTTGCTTCTACATGTAACATTGTCCCATTTGCAAAGATGAGCTTGTCTGCACCAGTAGTCACACAATATAAAGAATCATCACAAAAACAACCTTTGTTATGATTTGGCTAAATTTATCAAATACAAACATTTTCTTAGTTAAAACTTCAATTACATGCTCAGTCGCTTTAATTGTAAAAAAAAATATATTATTAAATATTTATTTTATCAGTGTTTACATGTTATCAGTGTTAACTGTTTAAAGACCTACTACTTTCAACTGTAAGTTAGCTAGAAAAAAAAAGTATAATATTTAATATAACTTGCAAAACTGATATGACTTTGTACATTACAGGTATATCGTTTAGAACTTTTTAACATAATACTTTGATAGCCTACTTAGTGGTAAACTAAGATATTATTCTTATTATAGTAAGTGATGTGGATTTTAATGTCTGTTTTGCACATCTAATGATATACTGATAAATAAAAAATTGTCTTACGAGATTCAACAGTCAGTGTTGTTCCATTTCCAAAAATGATCTTGTTGGTTTGATAATTCACACAGCCATTCTTTTATCATTAAATGGTTTAAATTAGAAATTGCTGTGAAATATGTAACGAGTACTATAAATGGATATAATAGCAGAGATAAACAAAAAAAGTTATTTGTACTCACTGGTTTCAATAGTTAACTTTGTCCCTGCTCCGAATATAATCTTAAAGTTTGATGTCACACACTGCTTAGACCCTCAACAAATTCAATTTTGAACTGCTTAATGGTTTTAATTAGCAATTGAAATATGTAACGAGTACTATAAACAGAACAAATGATTGTCCTACTTGGTTCTACGAATAGTCTTGTCCCTGATCCAAAGATGAGTTTTCTTGTTGCATCATTCACACAGTAGCAAACATCTTTACAAAAAACTTTTCCCCAGAGGCAACAAGGATTCTGTTGTACATCATTATTTTCACAACAAAATTTAAAGCTTTGATCAATTGCAGAATTTTATTTATTTTTAAATGATCTATCACTGTCGATTACTGTTCGTTACTTTAAAATCCTTAGATTTGTTTAGTTGTGATAGTCTTGGAGGTCAAATTGTGTTGCTATGAATGTTACCATCTATGTACATGTGACTTACTGATAAAGACTTGATCCAAAAGTCATTTTGGATTGTCTTTTAAAATATAAATTAGCCAAATTCATTTTTGATTGTTCACTTTATCAAATTGAAAGTGCAGAAATAAGTGGACTTAAGTTAAAAGGTGGTTTGAGTTTGATAAAATAAATTCACTTACTTGACTCAATAATAAGTCGAGTACCATTTCCAAATATTAGCTTTACTCCAGTTGTCACACAGTTATCTGGTTAACTACAAAAACCTGGTATGTGTCATGACTTGGAAAATGTTCTCGGAACATTATTTCTATAAATGATGGCAAATTAATTTTACTTACCACAGATTAGTGTTTATGACTAAAACTTAGTAATTTAAATGTTTTGCTATTCTGTTATTTCATACATGAACGTTTTTGTTATTACTCCGTTTTGTCTGTTTTTATTCATTCTGTTGCGTAACATTCCGTAACATTTTTAACTTTTATTCTTGAACTGTTTATGCAGTTTAGATTTTAAGTTAAAAGCAAAACAAAAACGTTGTTAAGAAGAGTATTAACATTGTATTATTTACTGTATAAATTAATACTGTATTAATTATTGCATAACAAGATGATTTCATAGAAAGACATTTTTTGGTCTTACGAGATTCCACAGTTAGCCTTGTTCCAGCTCCAAATATGATCTTGGTATAATCCACACACTAACAAACACCTCAGCAAAAACTTTAAGCACTGTGATATGGTCAGTTTTGATTTTCCTACTGATAAACTTCTGAAATTCGTAAATTAGTTTTATTTCTTTGTTATGGTTTGTCAGATTCAATGATATTTTTTACTATTCAGGACTTTAGCACAGAATGTGACTTAGTTTTCAAATCGCACATCACAAACATTAATGGATGTTATTCTTACTTTTAGTAATATTGTAATATTGACACTACTATTGTTAACTTAGAAATGGCGCTTGCATTTTAAATAATTTAATACTTCACCGTTTAAAGCTTCCAAGATATTTAAAATATTTTGTCATTATACATTCATTAATATACATTTTTAAGTTCTTATCACTCTAAAAATTGCACTGTACTTACTGGTGTAAACATGAAGCTGTGTTCCCTGACCAAATATGAACTTGTTGCCGTAATTCACACTGTGTTAAAAACCATAGCAACAATGTCTTGGATTCAACTGCAGTGCTTAGGCACTCATTATTTCAACTTATATTCTTGACTTAAAATTTAATATCCTATGAATTTGTTTTCAATCTACAAATGTTGTCTTCTGGACACAAACAGAAGTATAAAGTAAGAAATTATAATCAGCCTCTTACTTGCTTCTACATGTAACATCGTCCCTTCTCCAAAGATGATCTTGGTTGCACCAATAATCACACAATATAAAGAGTCATCACAAAAACTACCTTTGTTACAGTTTGGCTAATTATATCAAATACAAACAACTCTTTAGTAAAAACTTCAGTTAAGTGCTCAATTGCTTTAATTGTAATCAGAAAAATATTAAAACTTTATTTTATCAGTGTTTATATAGCAATACTATTTAGTAAAGGCTATTTCAAACTATTTTCAATCGCTGGTTAAGCAGAAAATATAATAATATTAAACATTATTTGCATATTTAATTTAATATAGGTGGATTTTTATTCTTTTAACTTTTTATTTTACTTTTACTTAAGACTGATATTTAGTGGTAAACCAAGACATTTTAGTGTTTGTTTTGCACATGTATGATATACTGATGAATAAAAATAGTCTTACGAGATTCAACAGTCAGTGTTGTTCCACTTCCAAAAAAGATCTTGTTGTTCTGATAATTCACACAGTAACAAACACTCAGACAAAATGTTCTTGTGGAGGCCTTCCATTAAGTACTGTAGAGTACAGTGCGATTATGTGAATGTGATAAAAGACTTGATTGCATTTTGTTGCCTATTAAGAAATAAAGATAATTTCATTAATGATATTTTATACTGTGTATTTTTATACTGCGTCAACATCAATGTGTCAGTGTCAATGTCAATGGTTTACTGGCACTTCTTTTTTTATTTCATTTTACTAAACTATGTTAATCATATCTCATTATTGTAAAATTTACACAAAAAGACTCTTACTTGATTGAACTATTAAAGTTGTTCCTTGACCAAAAATGATCTTTGTCCTTCCAGCAGCATCCACACAATAGAAACAGTCATAACAAAAATGTGACCAGTTTACCAGGAACTGGGGCTAAAATGTGTATTATGCTGTAGGTGCTGATAACAAATTGTAAAATGTTTTTATTTTAATTATATTTTAGGGAATGAGATTTATTCTAAGAGTATTTATTTCAGTATTTTAGCTCTAATTATCTTGTTTACTACTAAGTAAGCATGTCTGTTTGGATGTTTATTTTAAATCGAACATTATCCATTTTCCTGTAAATTAAATGTTAATGCGTTTGAAGTATTTTCAACTTCAACACATGATACTCATAAATACTGAGAATGTCAATAATCAATATCCAAAAAAATGTACTTACTGGAACAGATATTTATCTGTGCTCCCTGACCAATTAAGATTTGGTCATACATCATAGTGTATCAAACACCAAAGTAATAACTATTGTTAGGCTATCTAAAAAAACAATATTATCTGGGATCTTACTTGCTTGTATGTGTAGCATTGTCCCTTCTCCAAACAAGATCTTTTCAACCCCCATATTCACACAACAGAAATATCCCTCACAAAAACAAGCTCATTAAAGACTCAGTAATATTTATCATTCTATGTACAAACCACTGTTGTTCCATTAGTTAAAACTACATAACAGGAATCATTTAAATATAAAAAAGTAGAGATGATAAAATTATCAAGAGAGATGTTTGTACTCACTGGTTTCAATAGTTAACTTTGTCCCTGTTCCGAATATGAGCTTAACGTTTGATTTCACACACTGCTTAGACCCTCAACAAATTCATGTTCCCCATTTTGAACTGCTGCCATTGTCATTGTTTTATTATTAAATAATATCATTTAGAAATTGCTCTGGAATATGTACTGTAAAGAATACTATAAATGTATATAAAACAGAATAAACAGTTGTCCTACTTGGTTCTACGAATAGTCTTGTCCCTGATCCAAAGATGATCTTTTGTGTTGCATCATTCACACAGTAACAAACATCTCTTCAAAAAACTCTTCCTCAGAGGCAACAAGGATTTTGTTGTACATCATTATTTTCGCAACAAAACCCAAAGCTTTGATTAATTCCACATTTTGATTTTTTTTTAATGATCTATCATTTAGCTACTTTTTTTAATGATCTATCACGTGTACATGTGACTTATTAATAAAGACTTGATTCGAAAGTCATTTCCGATTGTTTTAAAATATAAATTAACCAAATTAATTTTTGATTGTTTACATCATCTAATTAAAAGTACAGAAATACATGGACTTATTTTTTTAAAAGGTGGAACGAGTTTGATGAAATAAATTTACTTACTTGACTCAACAATAAGTCGAGTTCCACTTCCAAATATTAACTTTACTCCAGATCTCACACAGTTATCTGGTTAACTACAAAAACTTGCTATGTGACTTGGAAAGGGTTCTGTATTACTTCTGGGAACATTATTACTATAAATGATGTCAAATTAAGTTGAATTATAAATCAAACAGACATTATGTTAGAGTTTATTAATCAAATTACTAAAACATACTACTTTAAATATTAAATTAAAGATGTTTTGCTACTCCATAATGTCATAAATGACAGCCTATCAATCCATTCTGTCTGTTTTTATTCATTCAAGTTTTCTAGCTTAAGAAAATATGTAATACTAAAAAAATTGATGTTGAGAAGAGTATTTAAGATTGTATTAATTACTGTAAAAAATTAACACTTTATTAATTATTGTATTAATAAGATGAATTCATAGAAAGAAATGTTTTGGTCTTACGAGATTCCACAATTAGCCTTGTTCCAGCTCCAAATATGATCTTGTCATAATTCACACACTAACAAACGCCTCAGCAAAAACTTTCTAAGCACACTGAAAGTTGTGAGATGGTCATTTTTAATTATCTTACTGATGAACTTCTGAACTTTGTAAATTATTTAGTTTTGTTTCTTCATTACACTTTGTCAGATTTTTTTTTTTTTTGACTTTGACTTTGGTATAGAATGTGATTTACAGTAGAATTCAAATCGGACATCACAAACAGTAATGGATATTATTCATACTTTTAGTAAAGACACCATATTGGTCACTTAGATACTATTTTTTTTAAATTATTTAACATTTCACTGTTTTAAGCTTCCATTAAATATTTTATATTATACATTAATTAATATACATGTTTAAGTTCTTATCACTTTAAAAAATGCTATTGTACTTACTGGAGTAAACATGAAGCTGTGTTCCCTGACCAAATCTGAACTTGTTGCCATAATTCACACTGTGTTGAAAACCAGAGCAACAATGTCTGGATTCAACTAGAATATGTAGCATTAAAATCTAATATCCTATCAATTCATTTACAATCTACAAACAGAAGTATAAAGTAAGAAATCATAATCAGCCTCTTACTTGCTTCTACATGTAACATCGTCCCTTCTGCAAAGATGATCTTATTTGCACCAAAAGTCACACATGTAAAAGTCCCCTCACAAAAACTACCATTGTTATGATTTGGCTAATTACATCAAATACAAACAGCTCCTTAGTTATAACTCTATATTAAATATTACTATATTAAATACATTAAAGTAAAAAGAAAAATTATAAAATTAAATATTTATTTTTATATATGTTTTCATATTAACACAGGTTAGTAAAGACTTAATATTTTAAATCACTGGTTAGGCAGAAATTATAATAATATTTTATATTATTATAACATTAAATTTGTACATTAAACATAATACAGGTGGCTGTTTACTTTTTTACTTTGATTTAAGGTAAGACAGATATTTAATGGTTAATTAAGACATCATTGTAATAACAGTAATTAATGAAGATTCTTGGGTCAGTTTTGCACATTTATGATATACTGATAAATAAAATTGGTCTTACGAGATTCAACAGTCAGTTTTGTTCCAGTTCCAAAAATGATTTTCTTGTTCCCATAATTCACACAGTAACAAACACTCAGACAAAATGTTCTTGGGGTCCTTTCATTAAGTACAGTACAGTAAAATTCTGTGTAAATTATAAAAGACTTGACTGTGTCTTGATGGCCTATTAAGAAGTAATTATAATTTTATGAATGATATATTTTTTTAAGTTTATATTATGTCAATATCATTGGGACTATTCTTTTTTATTTCTTTTTATTAACCCATGGTATTAATCACATCTCATTATTGCTGAATTTATGTAAAAAATGCAACTTAAAGACTCTTACTTGATTGAACTATTAAAGTTGTTCCTTGACCAAAAATGATCTTTGTTCCTCCACCAGCATTCACACAACACAAACAGTCACAACAAAAATGGGACCAGTTTACCAGGAATTATGATGTAGGTGCATCATAGGTGAATTTATTGTAATTATATTTTAGGGATTGAGATTTATTTTAGAAGTACTTATTTCAATATTTTTAGCTCTAATTATCTTGTTTCGGAAACAGTCTAAAAAGTCTGCTTGGATGTTTATTTTAAATGGTCAAATACTGTTGACTAAAACTAACATTATCCTCTTTCCTGTAAATTAAAGATTAATGTATTTGTGTATTTTCAGCTGCAGCATATGATACTCATAAATACTGAGAATATCATTAATCAATATCCAATAAATGTATTTACTGGAATATACATGTATCTGTGTTCCCTGACCAAATATGGTTTGTCTTATGATTTAAAAAATGTTTGTCATACATCATAATGTATCAAATACCAAAGTAACAACCTTTGTTAGGCTACCTGAAAAAACAATATTATTAGGAATCTTACTTGATTGTACATGTAGCATTGTCCCTTCTCCAAACAAGATCTTGCCAACTCCTGCCTTATTCACACAATAGAAGTAGCCCTTACAAAAACAAGCTCTTTGAAGCCTCAGTAATATTTATTTTCTATGTACAACCACTAGAATTGTCTAAATATAAAAAAGTAGAGAATAAAATATCAAGATTTTTGTACTCGCTGGTTTCAACAGTTAACTTTGTTAACTTTGTGTCATTTAGAAATCACTGTGAAACATGTCCACACTAAAGAGTACTATAAATGTATATAAAACAGAACAAAAGACTGTCCTACTTGGTTCTACGAATAGTCTTGTCCCTGATCCAAAGATGAGTTTTCGTGTTCCATCATTCACACAGTAACAAAAGTCTATTCAAAAAACTTCCTTAGAGGCGACAAGGAAACTGTTGTACATCATTTTTCGTAACAAAATCTAAAGCTTTGATCAACTGCACATTTTGATTTTTTTAAAAATTATCTATAACTGTTGAAGTTACTTCAAAAGCCTTTAATTTGTTTAGCTGTGATAGTCTTGAAGATCTAACTGTATTGTTATAAATGTTGCCATCTATGTACAGACTTGTTAATAAAGTTTTGATAAAGTTTTTTTTTTTTTTATCTCTGAGTAAATTAAAAAGTGGTATTAAAAACAGAAACTAAAAATCTCTTACTTGATTCAACTGTTAAAGTTGTTCCTTGACCAAAAATAATCTTTCTCCCAGAACCATCCACACAATAGAAACAATCACAACAAAAACATGGCCAGCTTATAATGATCTAGAACTAATATGTTTGATTTGTGTTTTCAATATAAATCTAAGAAATATTTAATTAAAAAAAACATTTTAGGATTTGAATATTCATTTAAGATGACTTTTTAAAGTAATTTTTTTAAGTATTTTTTTAACATTTATTTATTGTTAATTGTAAACTATTTTATTGTATTTTTCTCTACTTAAAAATACCATTAAATCTCTTACTTGACTTTACATACAAAGTTGTCCCTTTTCCAAAATGAATCTTCCAAGTCCCATCATTCACACAGTACCTTACCTCACAGCAAAAACAGTTTCATTCTCAAAGCCTTATTTATTTATTTATTTACTTTTATCCTAGAACTATTTAAATATTTAAAATGAAATTTCAGTTCACCTTTCTACACATAGTCTACATCTATACTGTTTTTTTTACGGTATCAACATTTTTATTTACTTTTCACATGTATATGTATATTTTATATAGTTTTATACAATGGTACAATATTAAATGTCTGCAATGATAAATGTGTAATGCATGAAAATGGTCATGATTTAAATACTCACTGTAATCAACATTCAGCTTTGTGCCTTGACCAAATATTATTTTGTCAGCAAGTGTCACACAGTAGTGCAAACCTTGGCAATATCTCATTCAGTTTTGGCAATATAATAAGGCCTTTTAATTTTATACCTAACACACAATTATGTTCAAAACAATTTATATCTGAAATCTTGAATTTCTAAGATTTCAAAGCAGCTATAAATTTCATAAAGTGTTTTACTGTCCTAGAATAACTATACTCATATATGGTACTTCAGTAGCATTGCCTTGACTTGAGGGTCAGAATCATATTGTGAAAAGATGCAGTGAGCAAATTTACTTTTATAAAGCTTTTTACTTTGTCAGTTAATTGTAATAGCGTCTGTACACTTACTTGAATGAACAGTCAATGATGTTCCAGAGGCAAATGTTATTTTGTCTCCTGAATAAGTCACACAGTAGCTAATGCCTCAACAATTACTTAAGAGTGCTTCAGAATTATTAAAATCTATACACAGAGCA
Source organism: Labeo rohita (assembly GCF_022985175.1). Classification (NCBI taxonomy): domain Eukaryota; kingdom Metazoa; phylum Chordata; class Actinopteri; order Cypriniformes; family Cyprinidae; genus Labeo; species Labeo rohita. Next base: position 24,545,021 of record NC_066870.1, on the reverse strand, counting down.
AAAAATATAAAAAATGAAAAAGAAAAGTTTTTTTCGAACTGTAAATAAAACAGAGTAGGAGCACATTTTACAGTAAAATACTGTTTTAGTATTTTCGCTTCTTTGCATTTGTGACATTTACCAGCAATTTCTGACTGAAAACTGTTTCAACACCAACATTTTTTCAGTGTTTTAGTGTGTTTTTCTGAATAAACGCATGTGTCAAATTTAAACAAAACTCTTTTAAAAAGAACAAAATTCAAAATGTTCATGTAAAAATGTGTCCACCGTAAATTTATATTTGGAGCAGGATACTATGTGTGCTGGTCTACATTAATTGATGTGTATTTCTGCATTAGACATTAGTAAACCTTGCAAAGTTCAAGAATATGTCATGCTATTCATTTTGTGGTTCAAATCATTTAAAAAATCAAGAGAAAGGTTTTCAGAGATTGAATATACTATCTAAAACTAATCCTAATCTTCAAACCTAATCTGAGACCAAAGACAGATTTATTGAACAATATTCATCATTAAGCAATAGACTTACGTGAATGTACTATTAATTTTGTTCCTATTCCAAAGATAACCTTATCAAGTCCTCCAGATTTCACACAGCTAGAAACTTCATAACAAAAACTATTCAGAATGAGGAATGTAGAAATTTATCAATGTGACTAAAGAAAAAAAAATAGTCTAGTTGAATTAAAGTTACTGCCACTTTGATTTGGAAAGGAATTTTTTTTTTAACCTACAAACACGTTACAAAACTACTTAGGGGAAACTTATTAAACCTCAGAAATCATATGGGTAATATTCTACTTATAACCTAAAGTATGATATCTAAAATAAAATTTTGATGAAACAGCCTGTCTTAATGATAATTTTGTTACAATTTATTACAATTCTTTTGTAAAAAGTTTGTTCATTTATTTATCACTTACTTGCATTAACATGAAGTTTAGATCCAGAACCAAAATAGATTTTGTTGTCTCCACTTCTAGTCACACACTGCAGTTCCCCATTGCAATTACTCTCACCCACAAAACACATTTTCTATATTCTACATTTTTGTAATTACAATAAAATGTATATTTTATATAAATGATAGCTAGATTCTGGGGAAAAAAACTTTCAGAAGAAAAACAGCTGGAAGTATTTTCCTTACTAAGTACTAATGCATTTCTAAGTACTGCTGAATTTGTACTTTTCTCATTTAAATTTAGAAATTCATTACAGGAATTATTGTTGACTTACTTGTTTCAACAGTAAGTCTGGTTCCAGAGCCAAAAATGATTTTACGGTTTCCACTTGCAGTCACACACAGCATTTCCTCTTAGCAATTACTCTACATGGTCACAATTTTGAACACATTTGAACTAAGGTTTTCAAAATTTTGCAAGTGCACTTGAAAAATTAGGTGCAATTGCAGATCTATTTATTTTATATAAATTATCCTGATTGTTAAAGATTAAAAAAAAAATAGTCTTGTAATATAGATCAAAAAAATGACATGAAGTTTGGAATAACATAAAATACAATTTGATGGAAGATACGGATCTTGATACTCACTTGTGTGAATTTCTAATTTTGTGCCAGACCCAAAGATTAGCTTTCCATATGCACTTCCAGAATCCACACAGTGCTAAACCTGATAACTAGAATGCTCTACAGTGGACTGTTTGACTCTTACCAAAATATTTAGCTAAATATGTACGTATTATGAAATTAAGGCCACCAATATTTAAGCAAAATGTACCCTCTATTGTATTTTAAATAAAATACTGTGGATTAATCATTGTATGATAATTTATAGCTTTTTCAATGGGCGTCACCTATAATTTAATTTGCTAATACAACTTCTTTCGTATACATTCTTTCTTTTTCTACATCATTTTACACTTCTTCTTGTCATATTTAAACTATTTTAACTACATCCAACACCAAACTTTTTTCAGTGTTTTAGTGTGTTTTTCTGAATAAACGCACATGCCAAATTTGAACAAAACTCTTTTAAAAAGAACAAAATCCGAAATGTTCAAGTAAAAAACAAAGGAGCAGGATACTATGTGTGTTGGTCAACATTAATTGATGTGTATTTCTGTATTAGACATTAGTAAACCTTGCAAAGCTCAAAAATATGTCATACTATTAATTTGTGGTTCAAATCAGACAACATTGATCAAGTGCACTTACTCGGTTCAATTGTAATTGTGTGCCTTTTCCAAAAATGATCTTGTCCAATCCCACATTCACACAGCAGGAAGCATCATTTCAAAAATATCAAGAGAAAGGTTTTCAGAAATCTAATAAAGTCTTTCAAACTAATTTCAATTTCCAAGCCTAATTTGAGACTAGTTTTATTAAACAAAACTCATTAGTTCACACAGCAGGAAGCATCATTTCAAAAATCTCAAGAGAAAGGTTTTCAGAGATTGAATATACTGTCTAAAACTAATCCTAATCTTCAAACCTAATCTGAGACCAAAGACAGACTTATTGAACAATATTCATCAGTAGGCAATAGACTTACGTGAATTTACTAATAATTTTGTTCCGTTCCAAAGATAATCTTGTCAAATCCTCCAGATTTCACACAACCAGAAATTTCACAACAAAAACTATCCAGAATGAGGATGTAGAAATGTATCAAGATGACAAAATAAAAAAAATACTAAAGTGTAGTTGAAATAAAATGATTACTGCCACTTTGATTTGGAAAGGAATGTTTTTTACATATATATATAATAAGAAACTGAAAATGCTGTAATGATATTTTGTACTATACCTGAATTGACAGTAAGTTTTGTTCCTTTCCCAAATATCATAGGTTTTGCACTGTTAGTCACACAGAGTTACACGCCTTTACGAAAACTTAAGATTATTAATAAACCACTGTTTTATTAAAGCCTACAAGAACTTATAAAGATTGGTGTTGCACTATTGAGAACTCAACTAAATTTAAAAATGCATTTTTAATGGTACATTTTTGTCTGTGTGTGTGGTTATTTGTTGTTGGTTATTTTTCAGAAATGTAGCTGAAATGCTAAAATCCTTTGTTTATATCAAAATTTTATGTTTTTGTTGTTGTTAGGAAGATTAAGCACTACCTGCATTGATGGTAAGTGTTGTTCCTTTTCCAAATATCACTTTCCATCCTCCAATCAGTCACACAGTTTTACATCACAGCACTAAAACATACTAACTACTAATGGGAAACATCCTAAACTTTAGACATCATGTGGGTTAATGCTTTACTGAGTCCTGCATATCGGGTCAGTTTTTTTTTGTTTGTTTTTTTTACTTTTTTTATTTTAACAGAAATTAAAACAAACTTACTTGTTTCAATGATTAACTTTGTTCCTGTCCCAAAGATAATTTTGTTTGTTCCACTTCCATAAGTCACACATTATTACACTGCACAGCAAAATCTATCAGACCTGACAAACAGGACTTACAGAACTACAGATCCACATTTTACAAAATCAGGATATTAGAAATTATTTTACAAAATCAGGATATTAGAATAATTATTTTGATTATATTTACATTTTAAAGATGTTTAAAAATTATTTTGATTGGTTTTTTTTTAAAAATGTAAATAAAATACAAAAATGTGAAATTTATTTATTTAATTTGTTTTTTTACTAAAGAATCACTATGGGTGAAAAACTTATTAAACTTCAGAAATCATATGGGGAATATTCTAATAAGAAGCTAAAGTATGAAATGTAAAATAATATTTTAATGAAATGGACTTTGTGACTGTCTCAAAGATAATTTTGTTAATTACAATTCCATGTTTGTTAATGTATTTATCACTTACTTGTTTCAACATGAAGTTTAGTTCCAGAACCAAAATACATTTTGTAGGTTCCAGTTCTAGTCACACACTGCAGTTCCCCATTGCAATTACTCTACACTCACACTTTATCTATATTCCAATAAACTGTGAGGATTATACATTTTTGTAATTACAATAAAATTTATATTTTAAGATGAGTTCTAGATTGTGGAAAAAGTTTTAGACACAAAAACAGCTGGAAGTATTTTTCATTACTTACAGTGTTTCTAAGCTAAATTTGTACAACTTTTCTCATTCAAATTTAGAAATTCATCACAAGAATTATTCTTGACTTACTTGTTTCAACAGTAAGTCTGGTTCCAGAGCCAAAAATTATTTTACGGTTTCCTCCACTTCCAGTCACACACTACATTTCCTCTTAGCAATTACTCTACACACTCACAATTTTTTCAAACATTTGTATAAGGTATTCAAAACTTTGCAATTTTGCACTTGGAAAAAAAAAGATTTTTAATAAAACAAAAATAATAGTCTTATAATATAGATCAAAAAGATGACAAAGTTTGAAATAACGTATGAAAAACAAATAGATGGAAGATACGGATCTGGATACTCACTTGTGTGAATTTCTAATTTTGTGCCAGACCCAAAGATTAGCTTTCCATATGAACTTCCAGTCACACAGTGCTAAACCTGATAACTAGAACTATCTACAGTGGACTGTTTGACTCTTACCAAAATATTTAGCAAAATATGTATGAATGTATGTATGAATATTATGAATTTAAGGCCATTTTTTAACAAAAATGTATTAATCTTTTAATTAAATTTTGTATAATTTTCTTTCATATATTATTTTTCAAATAACATTATTTAGATTAAACATTGTTACCTCCAGAATTTAATTTTGTATAATGGTTGTTATATACTATTTATTTGCATTTCACACTTCTTCTTGTCAGACTTTAACTATTTTAACTACATCTATCATGAACTTTTTAAATGTTTTTTTATATGCCTTTCAAAGTATGAATATTTTAATATTACAATTCTTAAAAACAAAACCACTTACTTGCGTCAACAAGAAGATTTGTACCTTGACCAAAAATTAGTTTCCCTCCAAAGTTATTAGTCACACAGTGCCAAGCCTTATAACATTTTCTGACTGCTCTTCCATTGTGCTCTTAATCGCAAAAACCATTTGGAAAAGTGCACCAAGAAAACTTTGTGTTTATCCAAAAAATAAGCTTGTATACACTAGATGTAGTTACAATACATAATTGTTTAAATTTGTTTTTTAACATTCTTTGATAACGAACACATTTCCACATATGTATATCCATAACTGTTATTGACTATGAATTTCAGTTTAACAAAATTATGATTTTTTTTTTGAGTGTTGTATTATTGACCTTCTTTAAGCACTTACTTGTATCAACAACTAGGTTTGTGCCTTCGCCAAGTATAAATTTCCCTCCATAGTTTGTTGTCACACAATGCTGAGCTTCATAACAATTTCCATTTTCATTCTGCTTCCTCACCTAAAGTTCTTCTAATATTTTTTTATTAATGTTTTTAAACATGTTTATTTATTTGCATTTACAATCAAATTATTATTATTTTTTACTTTGAATTTTTTTTTTTTTTTTTTTTAGTTACAAGATATTGTAGAGATAAGGAAAATAAATTGGGAAATATATTATTGCGCCATACCTGACTGAACTGTGAGTTTTGTTCCAGTCCCAAATATAATTTTACCACCTCCAGTGTTAGTCACACAGAATTATATAGCAGCACAAAAACATCTCTGACTTCAAACCTCTGTAAATATGTATTTTGCCACATGCAGCTTGTATAACAATAACTCAGTAATAATAAAAATGATTTATATGCATTGATACCTAAGAGACACATTAGATTAATCAAAATCAACATCCTTCATAATGTAATTAATTAAAGTAAAAATGGTTGTTTTCTTTCTTACTTGTTTCGATGATCAATTTTGTGCCTGTCCCGAAGAATAGTTTATTAACATTAGCTCCAGTATTCACACAGTATGTGACTACAGAGCAAAAACTAATTAGCCTTGGAAAAATAAGACTATTAAGGTTAATGATCACTGTTTGTGCCTTACTCTAAAGATATTTTGCAGATTAAGGTTACACTAAATGAATGTGGATTGTTAAATTAACATTGCACAGAAACATGGGAAGAATGATTATTTAATTTTTTAAGGGCTATATTAAAGTTAATTAATATAGAAAATAAAATAAATCACAAACACCATCATGAACATGAACTGGCATAATTTAACTTGAGATAAATGTACTTTTCAGAAGTTCTTCAGCAAAAGAGCTAGCAATTATTTTTCAAAGACAAATAAAAAACTCTCAGTAGTCAGAACTGTAGAAATGCCACGTATCTGTACAAATAAACAATAACAGAAACAAAAAGAAACTTACTTGTTTGAATTTCTAGCTTTGTGCCTGTTGCAAAAATGATCTTTTGTGCACCTCCAAGATTCACACAGTACGAAACAACACAGCAAAATCCCTCAAACTATAATAACTATAAGACTCTAATTTAACCTAACCAAAATAATACACATTTTCATGCATACAATTAATGTTCTCGAATATTATTCTAATTTTACAATCCAATATGTTTAATATCTAACTCACTATCATATTAAATTGGTATAGATATACTACTTTAAAACATACCGCTTTATACATTAATCTATATACATCCAACAATTTTTTTTTTTTTACAAATCACTTACTACTTTCAACGATCAGTTTGGTTCCAGAGCCAAAATGGATTTTCCAGCTTCCTCCACTTTGAGTCACACACTATATTTCATCTCTACATTAACTTCCTCAACAATATTCTGTACCTCTGCCACTTAAATAATAAAAGAAAGCTTAAAAATTTTATTTTTAATTCTTAATGTCTATGTTGTATTCATTCCTTATGTAAGGCAGGGTAAAGGAAACCAGGTATAATTTGTTTTAATATCTTAAAACTTTAACAAACCTAACACATATGACCATCCCAGTACTACCTTTAACCTAAAATGATTATTGATGCCATGTTAAATGACAGATCACAAACGAATTATAGATTTACTGTCGTTATTGCTTATGTTATTTCAGAAACATTATGTTTGGAACAAAAGAAGCAAGATTAAATAGCAACAAAAAGATAATCAGAACACTGATAATCATAAACTTACTTGTTTCAACTATCAATTGTGTGCCTTTCCCAAAGATAACCTTGTAAAGTCCACTTCCAGAAGTCACACAATGCATGACAACTAAGCTAAAACTACCTGACCAGAAACTTAATTCTCCTTAAACAATCTTAACGACTAATATGACAACTTGTAAGCAATAAGGTATATTAATTATGCATATTAAAGCACAGTAATAAATCTTAGTAAACAGCACACTGGTAAATTACCATTTACCATTTTACCATCATATACCGTGAATGCAAATGTTGTGTTTCATAGCTCTTTACTAATGTCAAAAACAAACAAACAAACAAACAAACAAAAACACTTACTTGTTTCAACTATTAACTTTGTGCCTCTCCCAAAGAAAAGCTTGTTAGCACTTCCAGTAGTCACACAACATAAGACCACTAAGCAAAAACTACCTGAAAGATTTTTTAGGCAGTAAAAGATTAATGTGATAACTTGTCGTGGATCAAGGCTATTAAATACGCATTTTAAAGTGCATGACATTTGGTATAAAAGCACATTTTGCCATTTTGCTAGTATACTGCATACATGCTTAAATATGCATTAGTTTCTCTTAAGGACTACGTATGATCAACGTGTATTTTATTCGTACCTTAATATGCATTACTGATATGTTAAAAAAGTTTAACATCTTTACTCTCCTTTTAGCCTTTAAAACACTTACTTGTTTGAACTATCAGTTTGGTCCCAGAGCCAAATTGGATTTTCCAGCCTCCACTTTGAGTCACACACTATATTTCATCTCTACATTAACTTCCTCAAAAATATTCTGTACCTCTGCCACTTAAATAAAAAAGAAAGTTAATGTCTATGTTGTAGTCATTTCTTACTGTAAGGCAGGGTAAAGGGTACCAGCTATAATTTGTTTTAATACCTTAAAACTGAAAATCCTACACATATGACCATCCCAGTACTAACTTTAAACAAAAAATATTACTGATGCCATGTTAACAATGACAACTTATTTATAGATTTACTGTCATTATTGCTTCTGTTATTTCAGAAACATTCTGTCTGGAACAAATGAAACAAGATTAAATAGCAACAAAAAGGAAATCGGAGCAATGATCCGATAATAATAATAAAGATGATAACCATAAACTTACTCGTTTCAACTATTAATTGTGTGCCTTTGCCAAAGATAATCTTGTAAAGTCCACCTCCAGAAGTCACACAATGCATGACAACTAAGCAAAAACTACCTGACCAGAAACTTAATTCTCCCAATCTTAATGATTAATAATGACTAATCTTAATGACTAATATGACATCTTGTAATTGATAAGGTATATTAAATATGTATTTTAAAGCACAATAATGAATCTTAGTAAACAACACATTGGTAAATTACCACTTTGCTGGTATATATACACCATAAATGCAAATATCTTGCTTCATACCTCTTTACTGTATAAAAACATATTTTATACCTCTTTACTAAAAAAAAACACTTACTTGTTTCAACTATCAACTTTGTGCCTGTGCCAAAGAACAGCTTGTAAGCACTTCCAGAAGTCACACAACATAAGACCACTAAGCAAAAACTACTTGAAAGACTTTCTTAGGCAGTCAAACATTAATGTGACAACTTGTCGTGGATACAGACTATTAAATATGTATTTTAAAGTGCATGAGATTTGGTATAAAAAATTTGCCATTTTGCTAGTATACTGCATATGTGCTTAAATGCGCATTAGTTTCTCTTAAGGACTACATTTAATTAACTTGTGTTTTATTTGTTCCGTAATACGCATTAATGATATTTTAAAGTCTTTACATCTTTACTCTCCTTTTAGCCTCTAAAACACTTACTTGTTTGAACAATCAGTTTGGTCCCAGAGCCAAAATAGATTTGCCTGGCACCAGATGAAGTCACACAATAGTATTTACCAAACCAATAACTTTATGCTATGGTAAAACACTTCTCAATTTGTTAATGGCAAGTTGTCTTACTATATACATTAGTAATTACAATATAATTAAGCTATTAGGACATTTCACATACTTTTACAGTAAAATGCTGTAAGTGTACAGTTTTTAGAAGTGAGAAAAACAAACATTTTAGAGTGAAAAATCTAAATTGACAACCCCAGAATTCCTTGTGTGACACTTTTTTTTAATGGTTTTCACTTTTTTCCTTATCAATTATGTACATTAGTATTTTTTTTTTTACATCTTATGTTGTGTAATTATGTTTTGTGTTTGTGTGTATGACACTGTGCATCTTCTGTTTATTAATATTAATATAATTTGTGGAAAAGTAACTTGAACGCAGATTCTACATGTTTTCTTATTACAACTTGTGTTTTATGGTGGACGTCTGGTATTACAAGGGCACAAAAGAGATTTTAGTACTTCAGTATGTTGAGTTTGTAACACATATGTTGCTACTGTATTTTAAGTTCTGTCAGCGTTTTTTTTTTTTTTTTTTTACTGTAATTTTATATGGATTTTCTTTTACAGTGTTGTTTTGTACTTTTCCTCTGTCTGCATTAGTATCAGCTTTACTGCTTAGAAATATTTAGGTTTTTTTAATGGCTACGTACAGAGAAGCAGATAACAACTCACAAAAAAAAAAAAAAATAGAATTATATAAATAAGTATATGCCTGAAAGCACTAGCATTAATAAACTTACTTGTTTCAATTATCAGGTTTGTACCTGCCCCAAAGATCATCTTATTTGCAGCTCCATACACACAGTATAAGACCACACGACCAAAACCTTCTAACACATGTACTACCGCTCTGTTTTTATGAATCTGCTTTAAGGCATTTAAAAATGTTATTAAAAAATAAATTATGTTTTATCACACTATTACATTTCTTAAACATTTCTTCTAAAAGCGAGTCAGTGTTTGTTTTGTGTTATCTCTTGTAAAAAGAGATATGGAAAAAGAAGAGTTTTACCTGAATTTACAAAAAGTCTTGTGCCTTTCCCAAATATTACTTTCGTTACTCCAGTGTTAGTCACACACAGTTATATGGCTACACAAAAACATGCTGCTTAAGGGAAACACAAACTCAATATAGAATTTAATTAAAAAATGTAGAGCTTTAGTTCAAAAAGGATTAGTTTAGGCTTAGGATTTAGTTAAAAGCAGTTTTATGTTCTCATGCTAACAGATCTTGTCATACTAGTTACGTAAAGTTTTATCCTAGTGAAGAAAAACGAGGCTTTTCACAATCTCACGTCAGTGCTACTTTCAGAGTGTAGTAAGGAATAAATAACTTACTTGTTTCAATAATCAGATTTGTGCCTGTCCCAAATATAAGCTTACTGAACCCACTGTCAGTCACACATTTCAAAACTTAACACCAAAAACTAGGGATACCCAAGATGCTTTAGATCACTCTGTAAAATCCAGAACCAATATTTCCAAATAAAGGGAACTTTGCAATGACATTTTAAATTTTCCTTTGATAATAAAATAGATGTTTGACCAATAAAAACAGAATCAGAATGTAAATCATATTATAATCCTGGATTTAGGTGTAATGTGTAAAAATTGCAGTAGTATTTTATGTAGTGCATTTTTGTATTTCTATTGTTTCTTAAGTAAAAATGAATTCTCTACTTATGTTGCGCTATTCTTTAAACAACCATCAAATTAACGGTCAAATTAACTGCTTTCTTTTCATAATCAGTTTTTTTTTCCACCCCTTAATGGTATGGAATCTTTGCTTCAAAATGATGATGTTATAAAGGACAGATATCAAATGCACTGAGTTCAATATTTAAATGAGTTCAAATAATACCGAAAATCATGAACTTACTTGTTTCAACTATCAATTGCGTGCCTTTCCCAAAAATAACGTTGTATTTTCCACCTCCATAAGTCACACAGTGTAAAACTACCAAACAAAAAACTATTTGGTCTGAGTGGCTCAATCAACTTTTCATAAATGAAGAATTAGCAATGATCAGTTTTCACTTCACACAAAAGTATGTTTATAATCTTACTACGCTACGCAGTATTGAAGAGCTGTCTAATTATATGCCGTTTTGTTGGTATAATGATGTGTTAGTTTCACTTAAAAAAATTAAATTGTCAAATATACTTATTTATTTATTTATTTATTTATTTTTTTTTTAACAGTGTTGTTTTGTAGTTTTCCTCTGTATTTGTTAGTATGGGCTTCACTGCTCGGAAAGATTCATTTTTACATTTTTGGATCGCTAGTAATGGTTCATAATAACTAACAATTAATATAAATAAATATATGGCTGAGAATACCACTAGCATTAACAAACTTACTTGTTTCGATTATCAGGTTTGTACCTGCTCCAAAGATGATCTTAAATCCACTCCCAGTCACACAATATAAAACCACAACACCAAAACTTTCTAACACATGTACCATCACTCTTTAAGGCATTTTAAACTTTAATTAAAAAAATAAATAAAGTTTCATAACCTGTTATATATCTCACGCATTGTACTTCACAGAAAAACTGTTGTTTTCCGTTTTTATGTAAAATTAACAACATTAATAATAGCAAAAAATGTGGGATTCTGTATACTCACTATCATTTACATATAATTTTGTGCCAGAGCCAAAGATCAGCTTTCCATATCCACTTCCATCATTCACACAGTAAGAAACATCATAACGCTAACTAGGTATTTGTAAGATTATGAGGTTAGATGTTAATGTTAATGTCTTTAAGTTGATTTTCTAAAAGTTCCTCTCATTTTATTAACACAATCCTATTCAACATTCCTTAAGTTTCCAATTACATATTTTAATACAACCTTAATCTATTTCTATATGCACTACACTTAAGAGTGAGCGATGTTTGTTTGTATTATCTTTTGTAAAAAGAGGAAAAAGTGTTACCTGAATTTACAAAAAGCCTTGTGCCTTTCCCAAATATTACTTTCCTTCCTCCAGTGTCAGTCACACAGAGTTATATAGCTACACAAAAACATGCTGACAGCTTAAGGGGAACCAAATTCAAAATAGAATTTAAAACAAAAATATAGAACTTGAGTAATGATTAGTTTAGGCTTAAATCAGCATTACGCTCAGATGCTAACAAATTTTGTCCTATAAATATGTCCCATTAAAGCGTTATCATAGGAAAGAAAAAAACAAGGAAAGCAAAAACAACGCCAAACGTCAAAAAAAAAATGTTATGTCAATGGTAATTCTGGTCTATAGTGAGTAATAATGATCTTACTTGTTTCGATAATCAGATTTGTGCCTGTCCCAAATATAAGATTACTGAATCCACCTCCAGTCACACACCACAAAACCAAACACCGAAAACTAGGGATACCTAAGATGCTTCAAATCACTATGTAAAACTCAACTACTTTATAAGTACTAAATTTTAAACTGACTCTGATAATAAAATAGATGTTTGACCAACAAAGACAGAATCAGAATGTAAATCTTATTATTATAATACTGGATTTAGATGTGAGATCCAACATTTCCACTGGGTCTAAATTCAAAATGAATTCTCTACTTATGCTGTAGTATTCCTTAAACCTTCATTATATGGTACCTGACCTAAAGATTAACTGCTTTCTTTTCATTATCTATTTTTCATATCAAGCTCATTGCAATACCATAGTTTAATTTAAGACAGGCTAGAGTAAAGAGTAAAATGCCATCCAGAGACATGGGCATCTATATTAACATGGACATTTGACAAGACTTACGGAGAAAAAAGCTTAAATTTGATGACAATTACAAAAGAACAATTTTAAACACAATGAATTCATGACACATAATACTGATTATCATGAACTTACTTGTTTCAACTATCAATTTTGTGCCTTTCCCAAAGATAATCTTGTTGCCTCCACCACTATTAGTCACACAATGTAAGACCACTGAACAAAAACAACTTGGTCTGAATGGCTGCAAAGCAAAAACCTCCTGACCTGAAATTTATTTCTCCTCAGTGAATTTGATTAATATGAACACTTTTAGTTGATAAGGTATATTATATGCATTTTAAATCACACTAGTGAATTACCATTAGTGAACAGCACACTAGTAAATACCTCTTTACTGATCTCAAAAACACTTACTTGTTTCAACTATCAATTTAGTGCCTGTTCCAAAGAAAATCTTGTAAGCTCCACTTCCAGTAGTCACACAACATAAGACCACTAAGCAAAAACTACCTGAAAGACTTTCTTAGGCGTCGATGATTTATGTGACAATTTTGATTGATTTGATTTGATTTTGAAAGGCTATTAAGTAAGCAAGTCAAAGTATAGTAGTAATGACACTTGGTATAAAAGTACATTACTTAAGAAACATTTTAAATTAAGCATATAATTGTATGCATTAGTTTCACTTACGGACTACATGTGATTCAGTTATTATTAAATTTATATCTTAATATACATTGGTGATATGTAAAAAAAAAAAAAAAAATTGAGATTGTTATATCTTTAATAGCCTCTAAAACACCTACCTGTTTGAACAATTAGCTTTGTACCAGAGCCGAAATAGATTTGCCCAATACCAGATGAAGTCACACAATGTAGTTTACCAATCCAATAACTTTATGCTACTGTAAAAACCTGTCAATTACTTAATGATAAGTTGTAAATCGTTTTGAATTCTTCATGTACTTTTACAATAAAATACTGTTAAATTTACAGTATTTTACAGTCGACATTCCCAGAATTCTTTGTGACACCTCACATTTTCCTTGAAAACTGTAAAGATTACATTCTTACAAGCTTTATCCTATCTCCTATCAGATTAACTGCTTTTTTTTTCATGATCTGTTTTTATATCTAGATCATTGTGTACCATCCCTTAATGGTGTAAATTTTTGCCTCAAAATAACAATATTACATACGATGAATGCACACACAATACTACATTAACTTACTTGATTCAACTATTAATTTTGTGCCTTTCCCAAAGATAAGCTTGTAGCCGCCACTTCCATAAGTCACACAATGTAAGACCAACAAACAAAAACTATTTGGTATAAGTGGTTCAATCAACCTTTCATAAATGAATACTTAGCAATGATCGTTTTTCACTTCACATGAATGCATTTGTACAATCTTGCTAAGCTATCCGGTACTGAACTGCTGCTCAATTACATGCACTATTTTGTTTGTATACATTATATATGTGTTAGTTTCTCTTAAGAACTAAATTGTCAAATATTAAAAATATTAATGATTCAGACTTATAAATTTACCCGTGAAATTTAGCGAATGTCTAAAATATCTCAATTAATTGTTGGAATACACAAGTTTATTCTTCTGCCCATTTTCTCTTAAGAATGTATAAGAGTGAAAAACATATTGTTTACCTGCATTTACAGTCAGCTTTGTGCCTTTCCCAAATATTATTTTCTGTAATCCTGTCTGAGTCACACATTGTTATACAGCTACACAAATACATGCTGGAAATTATGCATGTTGTAATTATAGATTTACAGTCGCCTTTACTTCTATTTTCTAAAAAAAAAAACATTCTCTCTGGAACAAAGGAACACAATTATTTAGTGACAAAAAAGGAAATCGGAACACATTAAGTAGAACTGATAATCAAACCTGCTTGTTTTAACTATCAATTTTGTAAAATGATGCATGTTGTAATTATAGATTTAAAGTTGCCATTACTTCTATTTTTTAAAAAACATTCTCTCTGGAACAAAGGAACATGATTATTTAGTGACAAAAAAGTAAATTTGAACACATTAAGTAGAACCGATAATGAAACTTTCTTGTTTTAACTATCAATTTTGTAAAATTATGCATTTTGTAACTATAGTTTTACAGTCGGCATTACTTTTATTTAAAAATAAATAAATAAATAAATAAATAAATTCTCTCTGGATCAAAGTAACACGATTATTTAGTGACAAAAAAAGAAAATTTGAACACATTAAGTAGAACCGATAATAAAACTTACTTGATTCAACTATCAATGTTGTGCCTTTTCCAAAGATAAGCTTTTCAACTCCACTTCCAGTCACACAATATAAGACCACTATGCAAAATTACCTGACCTGAAACTTACTTCTCCTTAATAAATCTGATTATTATGACAACTTGTAATTGATATTAAACAAGGATTTTAAATCACTCTAACGAATTACCATCAGTGAACAGCACACTAGTAAATAACACTTCTGCTTTTTCTTGAGGACTGCATTAAAATTAGATTAATTTTAAATTTGTGTATCGATATGCATTCCTGATATATGTATATAAAATGTGTTGTTTTATACCTCTTTACTAATCTAAAAAAAAAAAACACTTACTTGTTTCAACTATCAACTTTGTGCCTGTCCCAAAGAAAAGCTTTAAATTTCCACCTCCAGTAGTCACACAACATAAGACCACTAAGCAAAAACTACCTGAAAGACTGTTTCAGGCAGTCAAAGATTAATGTGTAAGCTTATCATTGATAAAGGTAATAAATATGCATTTCAAAATGTAGTTCAATAAAAAAAGAAACTTGGTAAAAACTGCATCACTAAATAACCATTTCCCTATAAGAAATGCATGGTTAAATATGCATTTGTTTTCTATACATTGCTGATATGTAATATATGTAATACATTATATGATAAATTATTCGTTAAATTAGTAATAACTTAAAGCTACATGGATAATAACAATATTATGGACTGAAATATGAAGGACTTTTCAATACGAATGATCACTGGTAGTGTTATTTCATGTTTTTTTTTTCTTCAGTAGGATTTTTAAGTAACATTTACCTAGATTTATAAGTGCTGTAAAATCTTCCACATTTAGTTCATGATGCCTAGTGCATGCACTAATGTTAACAAATTGATCTTATTGTAAAATGTTGCCATATGTACTCTCTTGAGAACATAAAATAAAATGAATTTTACCTGCATTTATAGTGAGTTTTGTGCCTTTCCCAAATATTATTTTCTGTAATCCACTACCAGTCACACACAGTTAAACTGCCAAACAAAAACATGCTGACTGCTTTTAGTGCCTATAAAATACTCAAAAGTTTACACTGGTTAACAATTACCTTTTACTGAAACAAGGTCTTTCTTATTTTAGCAAAACTGGGACAATATTAACGACATCAGGAATATGCTACTTGAAGATGATTATAATTAACTTACTTGTTTCAATGAGCAGCTTTGTGCCTGCACCAAATATAAGCTTATTGTTTCCACCCGTATTCACACATTACAAAACCAGACAGCAAAAACTAGTTAGCAGCCAAAGTGCCATTGCTCAATTAAACTCTATAAGCGTAACTATTAAGTCCAACTTAGTCGCGTGTAATGGCTACAGTTTCATAATTTTAAAGCATTTCAGCTGATACGTCTTACAAGATTTTAACCTGATATAGATTTTCCAAAGATGCTCTAGTTAAGCATTTTATGTATTCAAATATTATACTACCTATTGAAAAACAGCTTTGATTTGCCTTAAATGTCGCAAGTTAAATATGCTTTCCATTAAATATATTTTCCATTTTGTTTCAAAAGAGAATCAGGACTGCCAGTCATTATGTATAATGATCATGCATATGCATAATGAATTTAAAATGTTCAGTAATGTTTAACTTGATTTATACTAATTAGACTCAAAAATTAAATTTGCTTTTGATCAAGTAAAAAAGTGTCTTTTTGTAGATCTTTTTAAATGGCAAAAGACCTGTTTGTGATTTATGAAGGAACATTTTCTTTGTAACGCAATTGCTTTGTGTTCACATAATTTAAGAGACACCAGATAAAGTGTTCATAGTGATGCAAGTAGTGCCAAATATAACAAACTTACTTGAATCAACTGTTAATTTTGTGCCTCTCCCAAAAATAAGCTTTCCAGCACCTCCAGTATACACACAATGTGACACCACATATCAAAATCGCTTGTCACACAAGCCTATTGGTTTTGTTGAAAAATACACATACAATTACTATAAAGAGTGTTTTGTAAAAACTCTAAAGACAAATTCTATTTAAACCTCAATTATATCTGACCTCAATACTACTTGATGACTTTTTGTCCATATATTCCCTATGCTGTCAAATAAATTGCAGGTCACACAATAACGTTTTCATAGTGATGCGAGAAAAGTGCCAAACGTAATGAACTTACTTGAATCAACTGTTAATTTTGTGCCTCTCCCAAAAATAAGCTTTTCTGCATTTCCAGTATACACACAATGTCATACCACATATCAAAATTTCTTGTCAGATGCAACACAAACCTATAGGTTTTGTTGGAAAACACACTTACAACTACTATAATACAGTGTTTTGTAAAAACTCTAAAGACAAATTCTATTTAAACCTCAATTATATCTGACTACAATTGTACTTAATGACTTTTTGCATACATTCCTTATGCTGTCAAATGAATTGCTGTTCACACAATAAAGTTTTTATGGTGATGTGAGTAGTGCCAAACATAATGAACTTACTTGAATCAACTGTTAATTTTGTACCTCTCCCAATAATAAGCTTTCCTCCACTTCCAGTATACACACAATGTCACGCCACATATCAAAATCTCATCACATGCAACAAACAAATTCCATCTGAATCTCAATTATATCTGACTGCAATATTACTTAATGACTTTTTTTGCATACATTCCTTATGCTGTGTCAAACGAATTACTCCTTTTAGGCTTACATACTATAACCTTCCATAAAAAATTACACTTTTTACTCTTGTTCAAACTTCAGCATTTTCTAAATTGGCAAAACACTTACTATTTTCAACTGTCAGTTTGGTTCCAGAGCCAAAAGTGATTTTTAAGCCTCCACCTTGAGTCACACACAATGTTTTGGCTTTACAGAAACCTCCTCAATGCTACTATATGAAAGCGGTAACACTTTACAATAAGGTTCAATTAATTTACATTACCTCATGCAATAGCTAACATAAAATAACAGTGAACAATACTTTTACAGCATTTATTAATCTAGGTTTGGCTAACTTCAACATATACTAATGTATTTTAACCTCATTGTAAAGTGTTACCGAGCAAGCTTCACATTTTCCAAAAGTATTCATCCTGTAGACAGGGTATACTACCAAGTAATAGTATCAGATACCTTCCCTAGTTTGTCGGCAATATTAAATTAAAAATTTGAAACTGAGCTAACACAAGCTGAGCTATTACAATATTAAATTTAAAGTAATGGACAGAATTATACATTTTTCTTGAAAAGCCATGATATAGCCATGAGGAAAAAAAAAAGAAGAAGAAATTAGAACTTTAACTGGCAATGATAAACCAATATAAACAAACTTACTTTTTTCAACTATTAACTTTGTGCCTGTCCCAAAAAATATCTTGTAGCCTCCACCTCCAGAAGTCACACAATAGCAGATCACTGAACATAAACTGTCCTGCAAAACTAAAATCAACTCACCTGCTATAAGCCATTAATGTCACAGTAAAAATGAATCATTTCTAATTAAAAGCATTTAGTAACACTTTATTTTAATATGTACTTACTATTATAATAATTAATAATACAGAATTACATGCAAGTAACCCTAAGCCAAACCCTGATCCCAACCCTAACCATATAATAAGTACATGTAGTTAATTAATATTAGACAGTACTTAAATGTATAATTACAAGGCAACCCTAAAATAAAGCGTAACCAAGCATTTTAATAAATGTACTGAACCTAACAAAAAAAATGATCATGGATACCAAATGCTTGTGATGTTTTCAAATTTTTTATAGACACTTACTTGTTTCAACTATCAGTTTGGTTCCAGAACCAAAATAGATTTGATAGAGTCCAGATGAAGTCACACAATGCCGTTTACCATCACAATAACTTTCTAAGGTAAACTTAGAAAACTTTTCTAAACTATGGACTAAGATTTAACAAATTTACAAATTTTGCTATTAATGACGGTGTAAGGTATAGAGATATGGACTATGATGAACCAAAATTATAAGACATTTCCATTAAAAAACACTGGATTCACTAGCAACGCAATTTCATGGATCAGCTTATTTTAGCACAAAAACGCACAAAAGTGTTTAGCATCTTTGATCTGCATTATGGACTTGAAAAGATTACATTATATTTTAAAGTGTTCAATGTCCAGGTAAAGACATTGGTAATTTACAAGCAGACAATAGCTCTGTAAGCAAATATGATAAAGATGAAAAAGAACGCAAGTATGTGAAGTTTTAACTTACTATTAAAATAAATAAACTTACTTGTGTCAATTATCAACCTTGTGCCTGACCCAAAGATCATCTTATAACCTCCTCCAGTAGTCACACAACATGACACCACACAACTAAAACCTTCCAACACAACACTCACAATCTGCTATTTGATTAAGCTGCTTTTACATATTAAAAAGTCAGTATCGCTTGAGTTGTATGACCTGTCATTAACGGGCACGTTCTCTTCAACAATCGCATTACTGTCATTCATCACCTATACTGTCCACTTTATAGACCAATGTGGGAAAACTAGTAACAGTAGAAAAAAAAAAAAAAAAAAAAAGGTAAACTGTTTAATTCTGCATACTCACTTGCACTAACATGTAATTTTGTGCCCGAACCAAAGACCACTTTTTGATATCCATCAGTCACACAATGTGAAGCACCATAACTATAACTGATTACAGCTCACTGGCTGAGTATTTCACTGTACATACAACACTGTAAACACTTTATAAACGTTTCCCTCATTTAAAAAGAAACAAATTTATTTTAAATACATTTTTACTTTAGCTCAACCTAATTTTTACCTCCAAATAAATTACTCCTATATGCAATATAAGTAATAATGCAATTATTAACAAGATTATTCTTGGTTTGCATGTTAGTTTGAGTATTTAAGAGATATGATCTAAATTAATGTGCAATAAGAAATCATTTACCTGTATTTACAGTGAGCTTTGTTCCTGTTCCAAATATTAATTTCTGTGCTCCAGAATAAGTCACACACAGTTATACAGCTATACAAAAACATGCTGATTATTTAAGGGAAAACAAACACCAGTTTCAACAAAGAATGGTCTATAAACATATAGAACTTAACTGTAGAATATTTAGGTTATTAAAACAATTATATAGAATATGTGTCACTTTCTCCCGAGGACTGCTTCAACAATTTAAACATTCCTGTGAAATAAACAGGGCCGAGAAAAATAAACTTACTGGCATTGACTGTTAATTTAGTGCTTGTCCCAAAAATAATCTTCAGTCCACTTGTAGTCACACAAAATGTGATTGCACAACAACAAACCATCACAAGCAACACTTTCTCTTATGTCTTACTAATGTCTCCCTGCGTTTTAACTAAAACAACTCAATTTTTAATCTAGAATATACTAAATAAAATAACGCAATGTAAACATCACCGATCTTTATGAACTTACTGCTTTGGATTATCAGTTTTGTGCCTGTTCCAAAGACCACCTTTCCTGCGATTCCAGTATTCACACAATGTCAGACTTCAAAGCAAAAACCTTATGACTTCGGACATTATAATCTATAGGGAAGTTTATATGTGTTGGATGTAAATAATTAAAATTGCAATTATTTTCACTTGTGCTACATATTAAATGCAATATTTTGCTTAATACTGAGCATACTGACACACTCAGAAACATGTTCAGCGAAACATGACAATGTAAAATAATATGTAATAGTAATATGTGTTGCATTAATGCAAATCTATACAAAGCACTTACTAGTTTCAATTGTCAGTTTAGTTCCAGAACCAAAATAGACTTTCAGGTCTCCAGTAGTCACACACCAATTTTGTCTTTTGCAATAACTTCCTGATTCCTTATAAATACTGTGTGAAATACACTCGAAAGTACATATATGTTCTAATGAGTTAACATTAGTTGAATACATTAGTTAACGTGAACTAAGAATGAACAATACTTCTACAGCATTTATTAATCTTAACGTTAATTTCAGCATTTACTAATCCATCATGTTGTGTTTGTTAACATTAGTTAATGCAATGTTCAACATGAACAATGAATGACTATATTTTTATTAACTAACATTAACAAAAATGTAAAATATTACAATAAATGTATTCATTGTTCGTTCATGTTAGTTAATGCATTAATGTTAACAAATTACACGTTATTGTAAAGCGTTATCAAAAAACTCACATTAACCTTGTCTTAGCACATGACTTAACCAAATAAAACAATACACCTGGTATATACGGCAAAGCTTTTTAAGTGTTTTGTATCTTACAGAAAAAATACTTGCCTGCTTCAACAATGAGTTTTGTTCCGCCACCAAATATAATCTTATAATTTCCTGAATTCACACAGAGTTACAACCTATAGCAAATACCCCATGCACATCTCTCTTTGTAGAGAGTGTTTTATAATTAAAGATGTTTCTTTTACATGTGCATTGTCTGTTGTGCAAAATTACACTTTTATGGGTATTTATTATAGTACATGCATATTAAAAACAGTTTAACCGTTTAGTAAAGTTTTTATACTTTACCTGTTCAGATTATCTATTTTTATATCTGCCTTAGCTGAAATGAATATAAATGAATCTTTATTGATCAGTATATGTTCTAGATGCTTAAAAACAAAAAAATCACATTTTTAAATTATTTTAAGCAATCAGTTATTTTATCCAAGCATTTTACATTGCAATGTTGTCTAAAGGCGCTATGAGACTGGATGTTTGTTTTTAAGGTATTAAGGTTTATTCATACCTGAATTTATTGTGAGTTTTGTTCCTTTTCCAAAAATAATTTTCCATGTTGCTCCACTACTAGACACACAGTGCTTTGTGTGCTAACAAATACATGGCCATATTCACAACATTAAAATAAAGCAAAAATGCACAAATATAAATACCTAACAATAACTCCAAATAAAGAATTGCTATTTTATGCAATTTAAATTATTTCCTTTCATTTCTGTAATTGCTAACTTTGCATCTTGTCTAACACAACATTCTTCCTTAAAGATATTATTTGACTCGGTTGCCTAACGTAACTTTTCACAATAAAAATAATGGTGCATCCATATTTACAACAGTAGTTTTCAACTTGGGTGTTGACTATGATTTAAACAAAGCTAATGCACCTTAATGCCCTTGGTATTTTTGGTGTGTCATGCAAATGAAAACACCATCTAAATATAATAGTTTGTGGTGTTGTTGTTGTTTTTTATACTCACTTAAATGAACTTGTAAACTTGTGCCTGACCCAAAGAACAGCTTGTTATATCCACTTCCAGCATCCACACAGTGCAAAACACCATATTCATTACCCATTACAGTTAGATTAGATCTCAGTCACTAAACTTATGCAACTTTAGATAACAAATTAAGTGGCTACAGTAAATATATTGTTTGTTCATGATGATTTCATGCAACCTTCACTCTACAATTCATTTGGAGACATTTTATGAACAACTGATGAACTACGAAACAAGACTTAACCAAATAACCAAAAACTCACCAGTCTTTTTTAAAAGAGTCCCTATCTGTTCAAATATGCACTGGATGATCATACTTTACTAACAACATGCACATAAAGTGTTCAGTTGTAAATCACTCAAATACTTGCCTGATTCAACAATGAGCTTTGTTCCACTTCCAAAAAACAACTTGTTAGTATTTGCATCCACACAGCACTACAACCTACATCAAATACTCAATGCACTATTTGCCACTGCAAAAAAACAGAAGGTATTGACTTTAAAGCTAGAATTTTTTAAACTGATGTAGGAAATAGTCGATGTTCTTCATTGATTTTTACATTACAGTGTTGTGTAATACTGCACCTGTCATTTCTCTGTTTTCCTTACACTGCCTTGGCAAAATATTTGTCTTTTAAATTTCTGTTTCTTTATGTTCTTTTAACTATCGCACTCTCAGACCCTAGTTTTTTAACCGTATTATTTTCACTGGATATATTTACAGATATATTCAGTGCTCAAATTATTCAAAGATATTGCAAAAGTGAAACAGAAATTTATCCTACCAAAATGTCCACATGATAATGACCTTAGTAAAAGCTTTTTTTTTTTTTTTTTTACAAATTCATATAGTTCAGCACATTTAGTCTATGTTCTTCTTTTTTTTTATAGCAGTTATCATTTTTTACTTACTTGATTCAACAAAGAGTTTGGTCCCTTGACCAAAAATCAGCTTATTTCCAGCACCAACATTCACACAATCAACTACCCCACTACAATAACCATTTCTAATGAACAATAAATGTTAGAATTAAAACCAATGCAGAAATACACCAACCTTATTTTTTAGGATTTAAAATAAAGAATTTGACTGTATTTTTGTTTGTACATTGTTAAAAACTTTAAAAATTCAAAATAATACTATTATTCATAACAGTTTAATTTCTGTTGTCAAATATAATATAGTTTTCATATGCATTTTACTTACTGGTTTGAATTAGCAGCTTTGTTCCTTTTCCAAAAAAGAGTTTGTCTGCATTATTAGTCACACAAAGGAACACTCCATAGCAAATACCACCCAACACTGCAACTGCTATTGTTCACTCAACAGAACAATTTTTTATTATTAATCCCTTTGATAATTACCATTTTAGTAGTAGCCTATAGCTTATTATTACAGCATTTAACTTACTTTTTTAGTAGTAGGCTATAGTTTATTATTACAACATTTTATTATGCGCTAATTAGCTTTTCTTTATTTTTCAGCACAGATTAAATCTAAAATGCAAGATTTAAGCCTTTAAATAATACGGCATGTTTTAAAGAGATTCATTTTTTACTAAATTAAAACAGCATATCTAAGATACATATGCCTTTCGGTGTATTTGTTTAATGAACACAGAACAACTCAAGATGTATTGAGGACTTTCATATAGTTTCAACATTTCAACCTTCAACATTTGCCCCATTATGAAAGCAATACTACCAACCAAAGTCACAACTTTCTCAAAATTTCATGATTAAAAAAAAAAAACATAATTCTGAACAACTGAATTTTTTTCAGTAGTGCAAACTTACTTGAATGGATGAAAAGTTTGGTTCCTTTGCCAAATATTATCTTTCCAAGGCTGCCAGTATTCACACATGGCTACATATCCATACATAAACCTAGACAACAGAGGCAATCTCTAAAACTACATGCTGCCTATCAGAGGAGATTTCATTATGCACATTTACTTTTAAATATTCTGTTGTTTCTTCAAGAAAATTTGCCATGTTCTATGTAACATATAGGATGTTTTTTTGTTTGTTTGTTTGTTTTGTTTTTTTAAATGTCCAGTGATGCCAACAAGAATGCTATACTTGTAGGATAAATGTGGTAAACATAATCACAAACATGAAATATATAATTATACATGTTTAGGTATGTTTTGTGTGACAAAATAAGTAGATTTCAAATGCCTGCAACGTATATGTTGCATTATACTGAACTATTTTTTGCAAACTGCTAATTTAATATTTAAAAGTAATTTCTAAGATAAACATTTTTAGTGATTTTAAGATTAGAGAGAAGAAACTTACTTGATTCCACAATTAGTTTTATGCCATTTGCAAAAATAATCTTGTCATTCCCTCTAGTCACACAAAGTTACACACCATAACAGAAACTCCCTGTAATTCCCTCAAGCTTATCACACAGTATTTTGGGAAAAAAATAAATATGCTTTCAAATCAATTTCAATAATTCAATAAATAAATTACTATAGTTTCTTATTAAGCAGTTTATGACATTTAGTTGAAGTTTCACATAGGTTGAAACTGGATTTAGCTAAAAGAAAAGCAACTGCAATTAATTGTATGCTTAATCTTGCACATCTGTTTTCAGTTACCTATCAGATTATTTTTTTAGACAAATAAATACAACTTACTTGATTCCACAATGAGTCTGATACCATGGCCAAATACGACCTGGTTCACCCCTATAGCATTCTCACAACGCTACATTGCTTAACAAAAACAACTCTATACTCTGAGCACCACTTTATCTAACCTTAAGAACTGATACTGTATTTGACTTCATATTACACTCTCAAAAATATCTTCTAGTCATTTCCCACTGATTGTTGTTGTTTTAAAATATTTTACTAATTAAAACAATAATAATGAAACATTTATTATGTACTACATTAGTTGCTGTTAGTCAAACATTGCATTTGTAACTAATATACAATTAAATGCCAACAGACTGATTGTAATTCTTTTCTTTTTCATGCTTTCAAAATAAAAATAACTGGCTTGTAAGTGAGCAGATGAGTGAATTCATATTTATGTCTGTACTATTAACAGAGTAGTACATAAATGGCACTTTCTTGCATTACAGAAGACTTAAACGCAATAAAGAATTATAAAACTCACCTGATTCCACTATAAGTTTTGTACCGGTGCCAAAGATTATCTTACTGACTCCCTGGTCATTCACACAACACTAAACACCATATCAAATATCCTTCAGTGCAAACACCCTCAACTGATCAACATTTCTATGTGCAAACTCAAAAACAAAGCATTAAATTTATATGCTTTGAATGATCATGATAGATATTTATATGAAAATCCTCACTCTTTTTACTTCCCTTTAAATTAAGAATTAAAAATGTAAAAAAAGTAGCTTCAAGGCATAATTTCATGCTATAAAAGCAACAATAAAAGCTATTTAAAATAATACTCACTGGTTTGCACAATTAACTTTATAAAGAATTATAAAACTCACCTGATTCCACTATAAGTTTTGTACCAGTGCCAAAGATTATCTTACTGACTCCCTGGTCATTCACACAGCACTAAACACCATATCAAATATCCTTCAGTGCAAACAACCTCAACTGATCAACATTTCTATGTGCAAACTCAAAAACAAAGCATTAAATTTATATGCTCTGAATGATCATGATAGATATTTATATGAAAATTCTCACTCTTTTTACTTCCCTTTAAATTAAGAATTAAAAATGTAAAAAAAAGTAGCTTCAAGTCATAATTTCATGCTTTAAAAGCAACAATAAAAGCTATTTAAAATAATACTCACTGGTTTGCACAATTAACTTTGTTCCAGATCCCATTAAAAGCTTGTAGCCAGAACTAGACGACCACAGTGTTGCATCCTCATACACAAAACCCCTCCACAAAAGATACAGATAAAAAAGACGATTTAACATGGGATATCTTCAAATCATCATTTTCCAAACACTCAAGAACAATGATACATTCTAGATTCACTTCTATATGTGTATTTTTAATGTATTTACAAATTTCAATTTTTTTTCCCTCTAAATTTCAGAATTATTAAACGCAAAAACTAAATTTCAGAACACACGAATTTTATGATTTATCTCTAATTTGACATGAAACACATAATTAAGTCAAGAAAATTAATGGCAGCTTTAATAATATCATGCATCATTGATCTTGATACCAAAACCTCTCTAACATATGTACACATGATACTGTGGTGAAAAAAAAAAAAAATGAATATAAACATTCAATTCTGAAACAGTTTAAATCCTTACCTTAGTGTTTCTACTCCCAATTTATATCAGATCCTGGAATATGTTTGCACTTCCTCTGTAAGAAAAACTGTATTAAATTTATCAGTGGGTTTACCAGCACAGCTCAATCTTTGCTGAAAAATAATTCCAAACCAGAGAATTAAAATGACACTTTCCCAGCAGTACATTTTAGGTTAGGTGAGACAATCATTCAAATGAGAAATATATGGTAACTCACCTCTTCATATAGACATCAGTGTTCTACTGGCCTAGTTTTACCATAACACATGGCCTTATTTCTTGTTCAATTTCTGTGAACCTACAGAAGCAGTGTTTGAAATAATAGGCTAATCTTCGCATTTGCTTTGGCTACTCGGTTTTGTTTTGTCAGCGCATATTTAAACTAAATGTCTTTGTTGTCGACGCATATTTAAACTAAATGTCTTATTTTAAAGCGTTTTAAGCTCTAAATTAACGTTTGCCCTCGAACAAAACATTTAATATGGAGTGCTTCTTTGTATTTGGATGGAATATCAAGCGAAAACAAACTGTTAGGCTAGTTAGCAGAAAGCTAACCCTGGTGAAAAAACCAACATATGCTGGTAGGTATGTTTTGATCCTGGGATGCTGGTTAGGTAGGTTTTGATGCTGGTTTAAGCTGGTCCTTTGCTGGTTTATGCTGGTCCTTAGCTTGTTTATGCTGGTCCTTGACCAGCAACATGACCAGCAAAAACCAGCAAAGGACCAGCTTAAACCAGCTAAGGACCAGCATAAACCAGCAAAGGACCATCTTAAACCAGCATCAAAACCTACCTAACCAGCATTCCAGCATCAAAACATACCTACCAGCATATGCTGGTTTTTTCACCAGGGAATACATTTTATTCTGTGATCGAAAGTGTTTTCTAACAGCCAGACTGAACTCGGGACATGAACCAGGCCGGACTTGAATCATGCTTCCCGTGAGCCAACAGCTTTTGCGAGTCTTGGATGTTCACACATAAGCAAAAAACGTGGAATATGCGAAATCACATGGATGCCAATGCCCATTCGGCCACTAGAGGTCACTCCAGTCTGCCTGTCAAAACAAAATCCTATTAACAGCCACAAGAGGGCAGTACTCTTTATTTCATGGTCTTAGAGTGGATAGCAAGCTCAGCTCAATGTTTCAATGAAAGAGAGTGAGAACATTTCTTAAAATTCATTAATATATAATAAATTAAGGCCCGGTTTCACAGACGGGGCTTAGCTTAAGTCAGGACTAGGCCTATAGTTAAATTAGGATTTTTAAGTGGCTTTTATAAAAATGCCTTAGAAGAAAATATTACAGGTGTGCATCTTGAGATGGAAACAAACTACAAATATACAAATAAAGAAATAAAGAAATAAATACAAACATGCATTTTAGTCTGGTACTAGCTTTAAGCCTTGACTGTAAACCGGGGGTAAATTATTCATAAAAAGAACTGAAAAAATGTGCTCTCTCACAATGTTATCATCATGGTTTGACAAACTATTTTATGGAATATATATTTTAATCATTTCATGTTAGTTATGCAAAGTTAAATAATTAAGTAACATAAAAAAAGCCCCAGAAACTGTAGCTGCTGTAAGACTTTACAGATGTTTTTCTTGCTGTAACCGAGGGGAAAAAACATATAAAAAAACATACTAATTCTTGGAACCTGAAGCGAGCAGTAGATCTATATCTGAAACTGTGGTTAGAGTCAGCCTCCAGTGCGAATAAACTGTTGAAACTGTGGTTTAGACATGCTTACATGAAACTTTGTCTTTGTCAAGACAGTTTATTATTTAATATATGTTTTGAAAAATCATATTACATGCAAAGATCAGAGCCTCAATAGTTAAGTCAAATAGTTATCAGTTACACAAGCAGACAATGTAAAAGTCTTAAACAATGCGATACTATTATGTAGGCTAAAAGAAAAAAGTTAAAAATATAAAAGTATAAAAAAATTACCTTGCAACTAAAGCTGAAAACACACACATCATAACAAAGCAATTTCACATATTATACCACTGAATTCAGAAATGTTTCTACAAGTTTGCAATATAAGTTTTATCGATATCCTGTATATTTAAAATACATTGATAACAATTTGTATTTTTCATTCCATGTAACATTATTAGACAGAACATTTTGCTGATAAATGCTGACCCTATTGCTGACTGTAACTGCCTTTGTCTGTTTGGCAAGGTTTGATGAAAACTTTAAGTTAAAATGTTTGATTATTCAGATGATTTGGTTGAATTTAACTTTTAAAATATGAATGCCTTCACCGTCATCATTGCATTAACTGCAACACATTTAGCAAGCAGAATTCTCAGACCTGTCACAAGAAGATTCATGGAGTTCATTTTTGGACCATCTGAAAAAAATGTAAACAATAAATTAATCATCCTTTCATATTAATTTAATTTAAAACTTGTAAATCATAACATAATGTAGATAAATAAAAAAAAATGCATGTAGAATATGATAATGCATTTTATTACTAACCAGTGTTTATGAGTTCTGAGACAGAAGTATTAGCATTTGTTGGACAAAGGCGGATTTGTTGCAGGTTTTTCTGCAGAATAAAAATTTAGTAGAACAAAACAAATAGTTATATATATTTATTTATTTATTATTTATATATATACAATACTTTAAAAATAAAATCACATAATAAATAAATAATAATTATCCATTTAAGTACAAACCTGTCACTTTAATAGAAGTCTCAGTAGTTTTGTTTGCAGTTTGTGAATCCATGTTGCAATTTTCGATTTTTGTTTTCACCAGTGAATCCAGCATAATAGTAGGTTTTGGTTGATTTGACCAAGGGTGCATCTTTTGGTAAGATCCACAGGGTTGTTCACATTCAAAGTCATAGTCTTGTCTTCAGGAAAGAACCCAGCGGCCAGACAAATATCCGGTCCATTCTTTCAAAGGGGACAAGATGGACAGAGTAGGAGAAGTTGTCGGTACATCTTCTAAACAAAGAAAAATAAGCATTTTTCATCAGTTTTTCAATCTTTTGGCAAGAATGTACTTTTTACATATGTGACAGTTGCAAAACTACGCTCATGATGTCAATGAAAAAGTCCTGCAATCATCTATTCATGCACAAAACATTCCCAGTCTTATAAACAAATGCTCAAACAAAACGCTTAATACTGAGTGTCCCTTTGTAATGGTTGGAGTATCAAGCAAAAACAAATGTTTAGGCTTGTTAATGATCCCACCATAGAATTGTGCTATTTGCAGAAAGCTAAAATACATTTTATTCTGTGATTAAAAGTGTTTTCTAACAGCCACACTGAACTCGGGTCCATCGCCCTTGAAAGGGGACAAAATGGACAGAAACTGAGAAGTTGCCGGTACATCTTCTAAACAAAGAAAAATAAGCAGTTTTCATCAGTTTTCAATCTTTTGGCAGGACTGTACTTTTTACATATGTGACAGTTGCAAACCTATGCTCATATTATCAGTGAAAAACTCTTGCAATCATCTATTCATGCACAAAACATCTCTAGTCTTATGAACAAATGCTCAAACAAAACGCTTAATATTGAGTGTCCCTTTGTAATGGCTGGAATATCAAGCAAAAACAAATGTTTAGGCTAGTTAACAATCCCACCACAGAATTGTGCTATTTGCAGAAAGCTAAAATACGTTTTATTCTGTGATTAAAAGTGTTTTCTAACAGCCACACTAAACTTGGGTCCATCGTCCTAAGGGGACAAGATGGACAGAAATGGAGAAGTTGCCAGTACATCTAAACAATGAAAAATAAGCAGTTTCATCAATTTTTCAATCTTTTGGCAGGACTGTACTTTTCACATATGTGACAGTTGCAAACCTATGCTCATGTTATCAGTGAAAAACTCTTGCAATCATCTATTCATGCACAAAACATCTCTAGTCTTATGAACAAATGCTCGGACAAAACGCTTAATATTGAGTGTCCCTTTGTAATGGCTGCAGTATCAAGCAAAAACAAATGTTTAGGCTAGTTAATGACCCCACCATAGAACTGTGCTATTTGCAGAAAGCTAAAATACATTTTATTCTGTGATTAAAAGTGTTTTCTAAAAGCCACACTGAACTCGGGTCCATCGCCCTTGTAAGGGGACAAGATGGACCGAAACGGAGAAGTTGCCGATACATCTTCTAAACAATAATAAAAAAAAAAATCAGTTTTATCAGTTTCTCAGTCTTTTGGCAGGACTGTACTTTTTACATATGTGACAGTTGAAAACCTATGCTCATGTTATCAGTAAAAAACTCTTGCAATCATCTATTCATGCACAAAACATCCCTAGTCTTATGAACAAACGCTAGAACAAAACACTTAATACTGAGTGTCCCTTTGTAATGGCTGAAGTATCAAGCAAAAACAAATGTTTAGGCCAGTTAATGATCCCACCATAGAATTGTGCTATTTGCAGAAAGCTAAAATATGTTTTATTCTGTGATTAAAAGTGTTTTCTAACAGCCACACTGAACTCAGGTCCATTGCCCTTGTTAGGGGACAAGATGGACAGAGACGGAGAAGTTGCCAGTACATCTTCTAAACAATAAATAAAAAATAAAAAATGAAAAAAACAGTTTTATCAGTTTTTCAATCCTTTGGCAAGCCCATACTTTTTACATATGTGACAGTTGCAAAACTATGCTTGTGATGTCAGTGAAAAAGTCTTGCAATCATTTATTTATGCACAAAACATCCCTAGTCTTATGAACAAATCCTCAAACAAAATGCTTAATACTGAGTGTCCCATTGTAATAGCTGGAGTATCAAGCAAAAACAAATGTTTAGGCTAGTTAACGATCCCACCATAGAATTGTGCTATTTGCAGAAAGCTAAAATACACTTTATTCTGTGATTAAAAGTATTTTTAACAGCCACACTAAACTCGGGTCCATCGCCCTTGAAAGGGGACAAGATGGACAGAGACGGAGAAGTTGCCAGTACATCTTCTAAACAATAAAAAAAAAAACAGTTTCATCAGTTTTGGCAAGCCCATACGTTTTACATATGCGACAGTTGCAAAACTATGCTCATCATGTCAATGAAAAAGTCTTGCAATCATCTATTCTAAGCACAAAACATTTCTAGTCTTATGAACAAATGCAATTACTCTACTTGAAAGGTTTTCTTTACAGTAACAGCCCGAGTTAACAAACATTCGGTGATCAGAAGCTGAACGCAACACAGCGGCACAACCAACTAACTGTTGTAAGCTATTTTGCAGAGTTTTTCACTATTTTCTACAGCGCATATGATGGTGTAAAAGCTTGTAACAGATAAAAAGAAGTACTTACTTGGTAAGACCTTGAGAGTTATCGGCTTTCCGAATGTTAAGGTGTCAGTAGCTGAAAATGCACTGCTACCGTAACCCTTACAAAAACGCTCCTGACCCTACATCAGCACATTAGGACTGACAAACTGACCTAACTGAGCCCTGGTAGCTACAACTAACCAACCAAAGTTCATGTTTTCACAAAATCAGGTGTATGCAATTTAAAACGGCATTATAAAAACATTGAAAGTGGATTTACTTACTTGGTTTGACCGTGAGACGGATGGGATTCCCAAAGGTTAGAGGATCTGCACTTCATTTAGACCTCTGACAATATCCTTTGGTAATGAAAAGTATCCTCTCGTCTTAAGAAATACGCTATAGATTCATCTGGACTTTTGATGTGAAATATCCCTGTTAAAGAAGTCCATTTTGATATTCTTTCAAAGGTTATTCCATCAGTCAGTCATCCTCGTGATATACCCACGTCTGCTCTATTCACATACAAACAGGTGGCTGAAACAAAATCCTTCAAGACAAAATCAACAAGATTGAGAGAATAGTTCCGTGATAGTTCAGTCTTTCAGTCAGATATTGGTTTAGATTTATCAATACAATTTATAAACAGATATAACAGTGCTATGGGATTTTGTACAGCGCCTAATGAACAATGTATCATTGTGGTACTCCCGACACAACGAA
The DNA here is from genome assembly GCF_022985175.1 of Labeo rohita. NCBI lineage: Eukaryota > Metazoa > Chordata > Actinopteri > Cypriniformes > Cyprinidae > Labeo > Labeo rohita. The sequence goes on along the minus strand of NC_066870.1, from coordinate 24,512,521 downwards.
AAATGTCAGTACAAAAACCCATCCCCTCTACTGAGGGGCAGTCTTATATGGAAGAGAGAGAAATGCTGACATCTGAACAATCTTCTCAACAGATTTGTTTGATTTAAACTGTTAAAAATCCATAGCCATGAGATGAAACCCCAAGCTGCAGTGGAAGTCTTCATGCCTAAAATGACAGAACAGCCTCAGAAGAATTATTCAATGCTGTGACAGCCAGTTAAACTCTGTGAGGTTTTTGTATGAGGCAAAACCAGAAATTAATCACTGTGGTACCCCAGTCCACACAATGACACAACTGCAAACAAAAACCACCCTCCTCTGTGAGACAGAATCACTTAAGAATAACTAAGCACAAATATATGAAGACATAGACTATAGATAAAAAAAATAAAATTCTCAAGAAACATCTTTTTAAAAATAGGTCTTACCTATTGGGCTCTTGTAACAATGTAAGTATCCAGCATAAGAATAAAGTAAATGAGGCTGAACTTATACTTGATATACTACTTTATGGAGCTGTTTGTATTTACATAATTACTTATTGTAATTAAATATAATTATAGGTAATATTAATTATATTAACGTAAAAACTGTAACAGACACTTTGTTATTAGATTAATGTATATAAATATTATATAAAGAGTCAGTTTAACGTGTTAATTAATTAGTTATGAAAAATAGCGCGATTAAATATTTTAACGCGGTTAGCACGCTGGGCCCGCCCCCAGGCTTGTACATCATTTTATATTTCATACAGAGGAGAGTAAACTGTTGACAAATATGACAGGATAACAACTCCATAAATGCAATTATGCCCTAAAATTCAACATATTGGCGCAAAAAAAATGTATTTGTTTTATCTATTTATATGCATCACATATCACACGGGCCGCAACAGCAATATGACACGATTTTGTCCCGATCTATCACGAGCTTAAATGTGATTTTATACAACAGTTCAGTAAATAAGTTGTTATTGTGTTATATTTTAATTATAATGTGTTTTTGCTTAATTTTGCAGAGAACATTACCTTTGAAGCCATAGCAGAATTGTTGCGTGTCTCTGAGCAACACCACAGTGTTTTAGTTTCTGAAGGAATCCGCGTTTTGAACGAACTGTGTGAATCAATGATTCAAATCATTGCCATTTACTTAATTTCTGATTGAATCAGCCATTTGAACCTATCGAATGAATGAATGTATAAATGACTCAAACACATTCAGTGCCATATAATAATTCTGTCATTATTTACACACCCTCATGTCATTTCAAACCTTTCTTTTATGGAACATGAAAGTATTTTGAATCAAATAAAATATTTTATTCTATAGCTACAATTTGTAAGGTCTACCTGATACTTTCTCATTTAACACAAAAATAGTGTTAAATAATCTTTTGTGGGTATTTTCAAAGTCAAATTTATTTTGCAATTAATTAGATTAATTAATCGACACATCATGTAATTAATTAGATTAAAAATTGTATTTGACTGACAGCCCTAATAAATACACATGCATGTTACACAAGATACAATTTAAGTTTTTGAATTCAATACTTTCATCGTTAAATATGCATGGATTTATCTGTACTATTAGGAGAATGAAGTTAGTGATCCAAAATTTAGGAGAAAATAATAAAATGCAATATAATATGTTTATAACTCAATGTAAATAAATTTAATGGCAACGGAACATAGTGCTCTGGTTCTTAGTGCACTTAATTGCTATCACTTTGAACATCATTATGATGTTTGTATAGCATTACATAACTGTCCCATGCCCTCCCAAATTTTACAAACATACCAGTGATATTCAAATACATTCAATGCCACTTCTACTTAAAAAGACTAGAAATGCTAGAAAATGCTTCTTCTTTACATCATCTTTACATATTGCAAACGGATGACACAATGCGCATATTATGAACTGGGTTTATACTTTAATTAAAATCCTATATGTGACCCTGGGCCACAAAACCAGTCTAAAGTCGCTGGAGTACATTTATAGCAATAGCCAAAAATACATTGTGTGGGTCAAAATTATTGATTTTTCTTTTATGGCAAAAATCATTAGGAAATTAAGTAAAAATCATTTTCCATGAAGATATTTTGTAAAATTCCTACTATAAATATATCAAAACTTAATTTTTGATTAGTAAAATATATTGTTAAGAACTTTATTTGGACAACTTTAAAGTTGATTTTCTCAATATTTTGATTTATTTGCACCCTCAGATTCCAGATTTTCAAACAGTTTTATCTTGACCAAATATTGTCCTATCCTAACAAACCATACATCAATGGAAAGCTTATTTATTCACCTTTCAGATGATGTTTAAAACTCAATTTTGAAAAATTGACTCTTATGACTGGTTTTGTGATCCTGGGTCACATATTTGGTTACTGTCTAATAGTACACAGAGTGCACTTAGCCTGCATGGTGAAAGTGTGACCACTACTGCAAACAGATACAGTAATGTACAGTTACAAATACATAGGTAGAATTGTTAATTTTCATACAATTTGTAAACGCTTGCAGAACACTGATATATTTAATATCAGAATGGCGATAAAAAAATGTATTGTAATGATGTATACTGTAAATTATGTATGACAGCTACCAGTTAACTCTGTAGGAATCTGTACTTTATGTTAGCTTGCAATTAACAACCTAGAGATAAAATGCACATTAATATAAATTAAAAGACAATGTAGCTCGTAAAATAAATATTAATATTACAATTTATATTAAAGTCATGCAATTTGACAATGTGTAAGTGATTTGTGGTAGTGTGTTAAGGCAACAGGTTCTCACTCCTAACTGGTCACATATTGACGTTTGGTCAGGACCCCTTTGGCGTCACTTCTTGACGCTCAGGGTACCCCATTAGCAGTACAAACAAGCAGTATAAAAGCATTACAAACAAGTCCTGTTGCATTCTGAGTCTTCTAAAGCCGTACGATATCTTTATGCAAATAACAGAAGATTTTAATGGCTGAAAATAATCAAGCTCTGTTAACCTGCTTACATTTCATTCAAAAAGATACTCCCGAACATTAGCGTGACGCGATCGGTCAGGAGACACCCAAGTGCCAATAGCATTTCACAACCAAGGCTTGCTTCTTCTGGCAGCATTTTTTGAATTCGCACACAGACAGACAGCAGTGCAGCACACAGGATGGAGGACGGATGGTGATTCTTTTCACAGGTCAATCGTTTTGCTTCAGAACCCTTGGAATATTAATACTTTTTGAATAATAGTGTAATATAAATGAAACTGTTGTGACTGTTTGCATTGGAAAAAAATCACACCCAAACATATATGCAATAATATTATCCATTATATAATTTAATCATGACAATAAAATTCGCAGTTTTATCAAGAAGTGACCAAGCGTCAATATGTGACGAGTTAGGAGTGAGAACGTGTTGGTTAAGGGCTGTCAGGCCATGACTGAAAGCCTGGTCAAACCAAAGCTAACATCAAATAACGGGGTAAGAAACAGACATGCATTTTGAAATCAAATGACTTATGAGTTTTTGCATGGGCTCCTCAAAGATTGACTCAACGTGCTCCCAAGTACACACTGAAATACTCTTTGGCAAAAACGGTTCAAAAGAATTTGCATTAAGGAGAGAGATGATAAGGCAGCTGGCCTATGTGGTAAGCAGATCTTCAACCACTCTGGTTTCCTGTCAGGAAGTGGGTGAGAAACTGAGAGATGTTCTAAGAACAACCCCATCCCCTTTCATTTCTAGACAGCATCAAGCTCACAGTTCATTCTTCTGTGATTTATAGTAAACCCCACATCCCCTGAAAAATCAATTGTGCACCAACTCAAATTTATGGATGGTGACAAAATAAAAATAAATGGTAACACTTACAAAGGTTCCATTAAACTAAATCAATAGCTTTCAGACAATTAATATTTTTTTACAGCATTTCTTAATATTAATGTTATAAACTACACAAATCTCAAGTTGGTTGTATGCATCATTAGTCTGTGCAAAGGCAATTCACGTCTGAAATCACGTCTAGATGATGCACTGGAGCCACTGTGCTAATAACTAAGGTTAGAGCATCAGTGGTTCGCCTGCTAAATACAGTCTACAGTTTGATAGCTAGCTATCACTTCATGTAAATGCATATTACCCGTTGTATGGCTGTGTAAATCCAATTAATCTGCTAGATTGAGCATCCATTCAGGTTGTAGTGTTATTTGACAACTGAGAAAGACGGCAGCTTTCCTGGCAGTGAGCGTGGTTTCATCACAGACAGTGGAAACGCTGCTTATTATTTCAAGATTTTGACAACTTATTTTATTTGGTTAACGTTTTTTATCATTCAGATTTGGCTGGGTGGTTAACACATTTTTCTGTGGTGTGACAAACTCTCAATACATATTTAATATTGCTTTACACAGACTTTAAAGGTACAATATTTAAGTTTTCGCCGCTAGAGGGCGCATAGTCAAAACAAACAAGGAACCAAAGGCATAGTTTGATGATGCTGCGACTGAGTGTGGAATCATGGGGGTTGTTGTCTTCATCCCCACAGCCGATGCAATCTGTCCCGTCTTGGGCAGAAATCATGTCCATGGATGAGCTAATGTATTTAAAGGAGAAGTCCACTTCCAGAACAACAATTTACAAATAATGTAATCACCCCCTTGTCATCCAACATTCATGTCTTTCTTTTCTTTTTTTCATATAATGAACTGATATGGTGCCCTGAGTTTGAACTTCCAAAATGCAGTTTAAATGTGGCTTCAAACGATCCCAAATGCGGTTGTTAACGATCCTAGCCGAGGAAGAAGGGTCTTATCTATTTTTTTTTTTCGGCCGAGAAAAAAAAAAAAAAAGAAGGATCTTATCTAGCGAAAAAGTTGGCTATTTTTAATAAAAATAATACAATTTATATACTTTTTAATGTCAAACGCTGTCAGAACGCCCAAACGCTCAGCGCGGAAAAGATATGCTTAAAAAAGTATTATTGCAGAACAGGTCGTTGTTATTAGAGGCTGTTTCATTATTATTTGTAGTATATTTTAAATATCATTATAATTTACTATTCATTTGATGATGCACACACACAGGATTGTGGGAAATCTTGCTGCCTTCAAAATTTGATTAGGAAGCGAAGCAGAATTTGGATTCGGATGTGCATTGATGCCTTCCCGCCTTGGAATGCTGCCTCCAAAGGCAGCATTTTAGAGCTTTCGGACACAGCCTTTGAAACATTTGGGAAAATGCAAGTACACAAGTCAGAAAAATTTACAACACTAGTGTTTCTTGTATATTTTAATCAAAAATCTTACATATTGTGCCTTTCATGTATTATGAACAAAGTAAAAATAAAGAATACATTTAGAAATTTAACCAAAAACATCTATAAACTTTAAATTATTTTAGCACTGTAAAAATTGTCATTGTTGATTCATGTATTAAATCAACTGTGTGTCTAGTTTTGTGCATTTTTGCGACTTTGGAGCCCCCTACAGTAAGTAAGGAATTCACTGTCGTAAATACATCACAGTCATAATTACGGTGGATTTGTTGCTGTTGTAATGCAATCCGTCTTTTCGCATACTTTGGTACCCGCTCACCAAACTGTAGTGTTGCCAAGTCTGCGGTTTTCCCGTGGAATTGGGCTACATTAACACTGTTGCCGCGGGTTGTTTTTGACGACGTGAGTTGAGTAGACCCCAATAACGTCACATTTAGCCCCTGAAATGCGAATTTACTAGGGGAACCCCGTCAAAAACTTGTATTTTATCCCCCAAAACGCGATTTTTAACGGGGACCCGCCCCTCAGAACGTGATTGGGCTAGTTTTAAATAGCAATTGGCCGTTTTTTTTGTGAAAACCTGGCAACCCTGCCAAACTCCCAGAACAGACATTTGTATAGGAGCGTGGGAAAGAAACAGAAGTCAATATAACTATAACACTATATACTATTGCCTTACTATAAGATATCAGAATGATTTTGAAACTGATAATCAAAAAATTATTATCCTACGGAGATGTATCAACCTTATTTTTGCTGTAAGCGTGGCCATTTGTAAATCTTATGGGTCTGTCTTCCATCTCATCTGCGTCCAGCTATTTTTATCTGTACAAAACAGCTCATTTTGTTGCTTGATTTTGCAAATTGATGTCTTACCATATTATTTTAAAATATTATCTTTATTACGAGCACACTGGTTTGTAGTGCAAACAGTTTTACCGTTTACAGCACCTTGTTATTCTTCTCGTTTTTTTCCCTATGGCGGCTAATGAACTGGAAGTCTCGCACATTGGGTGACTTCAGCGTTGAAGAATAAGATGGATAGAAGAATTAAATATTCATAAGCTATAAAAATCAAACAGTCTAAATACAGCAGGGTATTAAGTCCCAGTATGATATCTAGTATTAAATATTAATGTGTACAGTAAAGCACTTTTATGGCTGTTGCATTGTCAAAATTATGCTAGTGAACTAAAATATTTGCTCTGTAGGATGCACCACAAAAACCAGTGTGCACTGAGATTTTCTTACAGAGGTCAGAAATGAAGCAATGATAAAAGCCCATGTCATAATAGTTCTGGTCAAAGCATAATACCAGCTGTTTAAATGCATGCCCTTGTAATCATGTCGCAGGTAACAGATATCAGTGCCCCTGACATTCATGTTCATGGGGAACTGAAAGGTAGAATGAGAAAGTGTGAGGTAAAGAAAAGACTCAAATCTGCATATGAGGACATGGTTTATTTTATTAAAGGCATAGCTGATTCCAGCGTTTACAAGTGTCCACAAAGAGACAAGAACACAATAAATCAAGCCCATTATAGAAGGAGATATCCTCACCCCCAACTATTCCCTGACAAAATCCTCTAAAAAAACAAAAGAAAAAAAAAAAAAAAAAAAGAACTTGACTGGATATCTCCCTCATCCAAAATACAAGGCATTCTGAAAGATGGATTTCATGCAGAATCAGTGGCAGACTGAATTTAGGGTTGGGACAAACTTTTCTTAGTGGTAAACTGAATGTAAAAAGCTGGCTGTTATATTTTCTTTTAGCTTTACTATTGGAATGTTATATTACGGCCCAGAGGCGCAAGGCTGTTGTCCTGTGATCAGCATTGTAATGTACATCACTACAGAAGCCACAGTTAAAAGATGGATACTGGACAACAGGGAAAAAATCCACATTTACAATGCAGTGAGATACAGGGTATCGAAAAAAGCACATTCACACAAGACTGTGCACCACAAGTCCATCCAAAATAAAAGAATGTTAGGCGTCCACAGCAACCAATCAGAGCACAGGCTTCTGAAACTCCTTGCTGAACGATTCTAAAAAGAAAACGAAAGATGAACAAAATGGGGCGCGCAGCTCCCACTGAAAACTTTGCTCGTAGATTTATTTTTTATTTTTTGATACTTTGACCTAACTCAACTTTTAAGGTTCCATTTAATTATTTATTCTTCTATTTTTTAATACAATTTTAAATGCAACAAGAGAAGCACAATCACACGGCAAATAGACACATCATTTAAAGTTTATCTTTAATAAAATGTTCTCTACTCAAAAATAAAAACACGCTTTATTCTCATCATACAAGAGAGTACGTCTTTCATATAACCTTCGCCGAACAAAAACATCTTACCGAACCAGGAAGAAATAACCACCGTGAACGCTTATAGATATTTCGGCACAAACCCCTGGCCCCAGAACATCTCTACCAAACAGTGGCACCTACACAAGGTCTCGAAGGCCTACTCAGTGCTATATCCTCTATTGAAAAGAGAACCGTTACGTTTTCAAAACAATATCTGCTTTTTAGTTAGAAGGAAAACAAAACAAACAGGCTGCAAACAGGGCGTCTACGACGACGTGACCACGTGACGCTAACCTGAGGCAACCGACGATACACGTTACAAGATTTCAGAACGAAGCAGTAATCGGGCTCGCCGCTCTTCCTCAAGAGTCGACGTTTTAGTGCTAAGCGTGACGGGAGCTGAAGCGTCCTTTCGGAGGTACGTTCTGTGGTTTTTAAACCGAGTACAGTGGCTGCGGAGATGGTACCTGAAAGGAGAACAATTCAGTGGCTGTGAGGTTGCTGTGGGAAAACGGGGTTCGCATCCCTTTCCGCCGAGCTAACGGCGTCACAGCTAGACCCGTTCGCCTCGTCCCTACAGTGCCAACCGTGATGCTAGCGATTCCTTAAAACAAAAATAGAGAAAGAACAACAAAAGGAAGAGAGAAAACACAGACCAGGCACAAAGAGAGCTGATAAAGCTTAAAACTATTAATAAAAAGGCAGAACATGAACAAAGGAAGCCATTATGCGTTTAAGCTAGAGAATAAAGAAATGAGGAGAGGAGGGAGAAGGGGAGGCACACATTTATATCGAATGAACTCCCCCATTAGCAGTAAACTATTGAACATATTTACCGAATAATATTTCAGAGAGCTAAAACTGCTACAGAACAAGTCACAAAATACAGTATTGTTAATAATTGCAGTCTCTATTGCAGCTAATGATACTACATCCTACATCTATAGTCTAACCCCCAACTCCGCTTGATACTGATTTGAGCTATAATGTCGCTATGAGCTTCATAATGGTTCGAACTTTAGAGACGTTCCCTGTCCCGTTCTGCGAACTCTTCTTACAAATCAACAGACTGTACATGACAAGACCATGATCCATGCCTGTGTCGACCTAAGTCCTAATATCCGAGCACGTTCTCTAGAAGCGCGCTTCCACGCCGTTCGCATTATCCTTCATTCATTCTTTTTTATTTATTTTTTAATATTCTGAACACGACGAATCCCTCTGAGAAAATGAATCCAGACTTGGAATAAAACACAAAACCAGTCCTTCTTTCTTTTTTTGTCCCTCGTAACGCCACGTCTGCCGTCAATAAACATCCCTTCCTGACACGCACGCCCGCCCTCAACTCCTTAACGTGCGGCGTGCCGGTCACACAGAGCGATTTAAGCAGGTGGCATGAGGGTGTCTAGTCCAGAGTCTTAAGTCCAGATGAGACAGGAGAATGACCTTTGACCCCCAGAGGAAGCGAGGTGGCAATCAGAGAGAGTTTGTCCCTCCATCAGAGTCAGTGTTCTGCAGCGGCTACGTGCTGAGCAGCGTGACAGGTCAAGTGCTTGCACGCCCTCACAGGGAGAGAGACAGACAGAGTGAGTGAGAGAGATAGAGGAGAGGAGAGGGCTGCACGTCCCTCGTCGGTCAGGCGAGCGGTTCGTTTTGAGCCTGTCGCTTCACATCGTTCGCCGTCTCCAGCCTCCGCGCGCAGGTAATGCCGGAAATTTCCGATTGGAGCTTGTGGTGTTTCACCTCTTCTGTTGAATCATGTTTCACACAAGTGCGTCTTCCCGTGGACTCTCAGTGTGGCGGGTTCATGTTGCCGTGGCCACGCTGCTGCTTCTGTTTCTGCTGCATCAGCAGCTGCTCCAGAGCAGACGGACCGGGCTGCATCATAGAGCTCGACCAGATTGACTACAGAAAAAGAAGAATGAGGAAGGAAATTAAGAAAAAAAAAAAAAACCCCAATATACATGTTTTCAATCTCTGCAGCCTCAATATACGAGTACATGAACACATAGACAATCTCTAAAACTGCTTAAAAAGTCACTTCATGAGCATTTTAAAGTTTCTTGTGAGAATAAAAACCAAAACTACCGTCATATATACAAATAGAAACTTAAAGATTTTAACAGCTACCTGCCAAATAAAAGTTCAGAAGAAACTGACACAAATAAATTACTTAATGAAATATGTACTACTACTTAGGGCTGAGAGATTTTATTGATTAATTAGAATTTAATGTTTTGCCATGATTTTATTTTTTAGAAATCGAAGAAAATAGAAATACCACCAAACGTTAAAATTGGACACTAATATGCCAATGATAACAGTAAAGAGAAATAAACTATCCAACCGCATGCCAGCGCATGTGATTAACCGTTTTTAACAGGACACGTTTTTGTGTTGACAAAGATGTGACACGGGCAGTGGAATAGGAAAAGCATGCAAAAAGATGGAAGTGAACTTCTTTTAACTTGAGCGCCACTGCGAGAGACACAAGTGCAACAGTGAAACGCATCCATGTTTACAAAGAATAAACAAATCAGTGCAAACGGCTGTAAATAACTACTAATATATGCCTAATATTTCATGTTTACATCATGGTGACAGGCTAAAAGCTGTTGTTTATTGTTTTTACAGATCATTTAGAGTTAATACTGGTGTAGTATACTAATAATAGCATAATATGTATAAGACAAGTTTGTATAAGATGCAGTTGTAGTTCATTTACATCATGTTGACAACTTCACGTGTGGTGCACTTGGAATAGCAATAAAGAAAAACTTACTTAAATCAAGTTGTAGTTACATTTTCAAGTTGACTAATTAAAAATCGTAATAAATAAATAAATAAATAATAATAAAAAAGTTTTTTTTTTGCGATAATTGCCCAGCCTTACTACTACTAATAATAAATTACTATTATAACAATTTTCCCTTAAAAACAGAAATTAACAGAATTTAGTTACCAGAAAAATGTAAATACACAAAACAGTATAATCTGAAATAATACTGAAAAATGAAAGAAATACAATAATAATGAATTATTACTTTTTTTTCTAAATCAATTATTTAGAGATGCTTTTGATTATTAAAAATGTAATGAAACCATTAAAATGGAATTGGAAAATTTATAAAAAATAGAATTTGGTAAACAAAACTAATTTCATAGGGCTTTAAAAAAAAAAATGTCATTTTGGTTAAACTTTTAACAAATTGCTGTTAAATTGTGTAAGTTTCATGATTTCAATTAATTACACATGCCTTTTCATTAATAAAATTTAATTTACCTATTAAAACAGAGTCTAGGAAAAAAAAAAATCCAGAAAAAAATAAAATAGAAAAAAATGAATTTGGAAACAAATAAAACCAAATTTGGGAAACAATAAAACAGATTTCATAGGGCCCTAGAACAACAACTGCTGGTCTGTGAATGTGTAGAAAAAAAGTATAATGCTAAATGTTAGACAGAACATCCCATGCTACCTTGAAACTGTCAAGAAGGACAGTGGATGAGTCCTCCATTGGCATATCCTGGGCTGCCCAGCTGCTGGTTGGCGCCCCCTGGTGCCAGCTGTTGGTATCCGGCACAGAGGAGGACGAGGCAGATGGCAGGTAGTCCAACCCAAAGCCACTCACACCTGAAGACAGTAATACCAACCATTCACATTAACAAATATGATTAACAGCTTATTTATTACTTAATATGACAAAGAGACTACTTGTGGCCGATCAGACTATTTTTTAAATTTAAGATTGTCAATAACACAAGCATAATAATTACTGCAATTAAATGTATATTCATTCTATAAACAATAATAATTAAACATTAAAATTGCAAATAAGTAATTTAAAAATATCACTTTGAAAAAATAATTTGAACTTAAAAAAACACATGCAAGATAAACAGACTATAGATAATCCTGTTATGGCATTTACAAAAAAAAAAAAAAAATAATAATAATAATAAATAAAAAAAAAAATAAAAAAAAACACAAAAAAACATAAACGGTCAATGTTACTTAAGTCATCGACCACTAGAATAGACACACAAACCAATACAGCTTGGAAATAACTAGCATTACCAGTCTTTTCAGCCTTCCAGCGATCAGTTCCACGACGGTCTCTGCTGTCAGGCGTCCCAATGGGGCCGAAGTTGGAGAAGGGTAGGGAGCTGTGGCTATGCGTGGGTGGGGATGAAGGCAGGCTGCTTGGGTTGGAAGAGTGAGGGGACTGACTGGCTGGTGTGGAGTGATCTATAAAAACAAATGATGGGAACAGATTGTTAACAAACTGATGCTGCTAGTTCACTTGTACAAAATAATGGCTATGAAATTATTCTGACTGAATTATAATGAATGATATAATCCTTATTATATGATATTTTATAATTGATAACATACTACATTAAATCAAAATCACAATATGGTACCTGAGCTAGCAGGAAGGGAGGGGGACCATGGAGTTCCTTCAAACAGGGAGTAAAGCGAAGGCTCCTGGTGCATCATGGGTGCGTCGGGCTTAGACGCAGGAGCCATGTTTTTACCGTAGGCCTCGCTGAAAATGCTGTTGTTCTGGTAGGAGCTCTCCTGGAAACAAAATAAATTCATCAATATTTGGGCTTTTTAATAATTCTATATCTCACTGGCCATTAGTATTGATAGACATAGTGGAGAAAGGGTAGAAAAAGGGGAAAATGTTATCAGGAAATGTTGCAAGCCAGATTCAAATGTGGTTATTGTACTTCATAATGTGTTTACCAGTCAGCTCTGACAAAAATAATAATAATAATAATAATAATAATAATAAAATTAATTTAATTAAAATAAAGCAACATCCAGGCCAGCAAACACAAAAACTGGTTAAGTTTTGAATGAAAACACTGCCACCTGGTGACCTTTGATCTATAATGCAAGCAAGAACTAAAGTGTTAGTTTGGGGAAAAAAAATAAAAAAATAAAAAAATAAAACAGCTAAGCAGCCTTACCTGAATGGAAAATCGGGGAAGGAGAGAGGATTGACCAATCACATCAGCTCCACTGTCTAGTCGTGACTGATTTGGCAACTACAAAAGGAAAGAAGAACAAAAGATGAGAACACTGCAACAGACATGGAAGTTAAAACAGATAAAACATTTTTTAAGCAGACTGCCGCAGTACTAGGAAAAACTATATTTTCCAGAAAGGCAAACATTTATAACAAATATAAGATACAGTACATATTGCACACTACACATACAGTACAATAAAATTATTTTAACAGACAAAAATTAAATATACCAAGATATTAATTTGAATATGAGCAACCTCTTTCAATATGGTTTAGTATCCCAGGATGCACCTCAGGAAGTTATGTGTGTCCCGTACATGCGTTACACCTTAGTTTCAATAACTTTCATTATACGCTGATTATTATATATGGAAAACGGTAATAATAAAGTAGGTATGTACGAACTGTTACTAGTATTGTACAAAGGAACCAGATTTGAAAACTCAACATCCACTCCAGCCTGACATCATGATAGGAGGAGAACTACATACAAACATGTTCCTTCCAGGAGCAGAATTAAGAGGGCCAGCCAAGGCCTGGTAGAAATCATGAGGTTTAGTAAAGAGCAATTCCTCCTCCTCCTCAAAATCCGCCAGAGTCTTTAACAGGTCTGGGGGCAGAAGAGGGGAGCTCTTGTTGTCCTAGTGAGAGACGAGGCACAAAGGGAAAGGAAGGAGAGAGGGAGGGAGGGAGGAAAAAGGGATGAGAGAAACAGGACGTAAGAAAATAGGAAGCGGCCTGTTATAGCTATCTAAGAGAAAAACAGCAGCCTGTGAAGATCACTGCGACTTCTGTTCACGGCCTATGATAAAGCTGTCTGACTTACTCAAAAGTAAATTAGTGTTTCAAACAACACACAAATGCATCACAGCATAATTCACAGCAGTTAGACAGCTAGAGATGGAAACGTGAAAGAAGAGATGAAAAATTAGAAAGCATGCGCGTCTCAACCGCTGAGATCAAGTTTCAATAAAATGTGGTTGTAAATGATCTCCAGCTTATGCCGGAAACCCATGATAATCAGAGTCATAACAGATATTGTACAGACGCTAAGCCCGTAGAAACCAAAGGCAAGTGAAAGAAACTGACTGAGAATAAGGACTGCAGCTGTGTTTGGAAAGGAACGCTTGCTTGCTGCTTGGAGATCACTGCACCAAGCAGTACACTATTAATAAATAATGTGAACACATTATGAAATGATAAACGTTTAAAACATTCATGAACTATTGCATGCTTGACCGCATGTTGTATGTTTTAAAGTCATGAATGATGGAAGTTATTAATTTGGAAATAAAAATATTTTAAATCCAAATTTGTTTAACATGTCTTAACACTTAAAGAACTGCACTGAATTATACAATAATGTTTTCCACAAAAACATTAATCAGCACGACTGTTTTCAACAATGATTGTAAATATTTCTTGAGCAACAAATCAGCATATTAATAATTTCATCTGCCTCAACTTTTGAGTGCAACAGCCACTTCTCAAAATTCAATCCACAGTCGGTCCATAGAACCAAGTCCCCTGCCAACGTTTTTTTTTCTTTTCTGATGATCCGTTACACTCGGATGTGCATCACAACACAGCAGAAATGATGTCACTACTTCCATTTTCACAACATTATTGTTTTTACTGTATTGATTGAATAATGCAATTGAATAATTGCAACCTTGGAGAGAAAAACAAATACCTTACTGATCCTACTGATATTGGTAGTTTATGCTAAATAAATAAATGTAATATTTATTTATTTTTTTTAAATATACTACCAGTCAAGTTTTGAACAGCAAGATTTTTAATGTTTTTAAAGAAGTCTCTTCTGCTCACCAAGCCTGCATTTATTGATCCAAAGTACAGCAAAACCAAGATTTTTACTATTTAAAATAACGTTTTCTGTTTGAAAATGTTTGAAAATAATTTATTCCTGTGATTTCAAAGCTGAATTTTAGCATCGTTACTCCAATCACATGATCCTTCAGAAATCATGCTAATATTCTGATGTGCTGCTCAAAAACAATTATTATTATTATTATTATTATTGTTAAAAAACAGCTGAATAGAATTTCTTTGATGAACACAATGTTCAGAAAAAAATACCATTTATCTGAAATAAAAATCTTTTGTGATATTATAAATGTCTTTACAATCATTTTATAATCATTTTGATCAATTTAAAGCATCCTTGTATGAAAGTATTAATTTCTATAATTTCTTTCCCAAAAGAGATATTTCAGATAAATGCTGATCTTTCTATTCTTAGAGAATTCTTAGAGAATTTTATTCTTTAAGAATCCTGAAAAAAAAGTACTGAACTGTTTTGAATAATAATAATAATAATAACAATGTTTCTTGAACAGCAAATCAGCATTTTAGAATGATATCTGAAGGATTATGTGACACTGAAGACTGGAGTAACGATGCTGAAAATTTTGCTTTTAGCAAATAAGTTACATTTTAAAATATATTCAAACAGATCATTAAATAGTAAAATACAGTAAAATATATTTCAAAATGTTACTGTTTTTGCTGTACTTTAAATCAAATAAATGCAGGCTTAGTAAGCAGAAGAGACTTCTTTAAAAATAACAAAATAAAAAACAAAACTATTTTTTTTTTTTCTATTGTTATTTCACATTTTTTACGCTAAGTATGCATAATAAAGTAATATGATAGTATGCTATTATCATATATAATAAGCCTGACATTTATTTTCTTCTAACAGAGAGGAGAAAGAATGCTAACTTCATATGGAGGGCCTCTGGGCATGTTCTCCTGGTCAGGGCAAAAGACTCCAGGCTGACGTTTGCCCATTCTTTCCCCCATTCCGCTCCTGCCCTCTCCTCCCATGTGGTAAGAAGGCTCCCAATAGAAATCTTGCATTTTGACCTCCGGAAACTTCATCTTCTTGTCCATGCTGGGCTGAGGGGGCTGCATGCTCATGGGGTGTTCGAAAAGCTTCATTGGGTCCTGGGTGGGCATGAAGAAAGGCTGTTTGACTGGCATCTGCATGGGCATTTTCTGCATGGTGGGCTGTGTTTGGTGCTGGTTCCACATTTGACCAGGCTGCTCAGGCACCTGCATGTAAGACTGCAAGCACAAAATAAAAAAGAAGAAAAATAAGAGATTACCCAACAAGGTCAGCAACATCCATGTTTCTAAGTAGTCTCCATGGTAATCGGACTTGTCAAGGAAACAGGAGGGCAGATACTGAACCTCATCACCACAGGAGCCAATAAAGTGGGCATAATAAGGTATGGTTATTTTTTAATGTAATACCACTTGCTTAGAGACCCAGAAATGAAAATTCTGTCAAACTATCCCTTTGAAATAAAAGCGTCACATTACCTGTTGCATGCTGTGATGATGTGGCGGACTTTTTCCAAGCTGAGAGCTCTGCTTTGTGGGTGACTGCTGCTGTTGCTGTTGTTGTTGTTGCACTTGAAGCTGTACAGATTGTTGCAAGGCCTGTTGGGATGGCTGTGGAGGGGGAGGCTGTGTCTGCTGAGGCTGTGGAGGGCCTTGGTTTAGGGCTCCAGGACCCGAGGGTCTCTGCTGGCTGTAGGGAATGTGTGAGGGTTTCCCCGTCTGCACTGGATTGGCAGATTGAGGGTGGGAAGCAGTCTGGAGGAAGGGTGCGGGTACAGATACACCTGTGGGGAAGGTGAAGCCTGGGCTCATGGAGAATGCCACAGGAGGAGGGATCACATATGCTGGTGGGGGAAATCCTAAAATAGAAAGGAAAAAAAAGGAAGAGGAAGTGAGCACTGACTAAATAGTACATGTGTTAATAATGTTCAGATGTGCCATGTAGGTAAGTGTCTGAGGGTACCTGGTCTGCTGGGCAGAGGTGGGAAAGCTCCTGGGTGGTGGATGGGGATAAATTGTGAAGAGCATGTTGTTTGAGTCTGTGTGACTGGAGTCTTCCTCGCCTCTGACACTGGAGTCTTCCTCATCTCAGTCTGAGTCTTCACCTTGCAGCAAATCAAAGAGGAGATCAGGAGGAGTTCACACATTTGAAAAAGAATTAACACAGAATGAGACAGGTAAAATCTCTCACCTGTTTCCCAGCATCCGTAGTTTTATCATGACTGTTTTTCTTCACCTCACTCTTTCTCTTGCCCTCTTTCTTCTGCTCGTTCTTCCCTTGAATTCCATTTCCTTTATTAAACGCAGCTCTGTCCTTTCCTGCATCCCTCTGGTGCTGGGTCCGGTTCTGTTCTCTACTTTGCTCTCGAGGTTTGATGTTCTCTTTGAAGGTGACCACAGGTCTCTCACTGCCATCTAGCCCACTGTTCTGGTTCTTTCCAGCTGAGAGGACCGACTTCAGGCCCTGGGTGCTGTCGTTCGGGGTCTGCTCACCATTAGATGACTCCTGGAGAACAGGTGTGTCTTTTTCCTGTGGCTCTTCCACTACCATCTCAGGGATATCAGTGATGAAGAGCAGAAGGCCATCACTTATACGACACTGGATCAACCTGTTGATGCCAAAAGTAAAAATGAAATTTTGCACACAAAATCCTGAGGAGAAAAACAAGCTAATAAGCTGATAATCTAAGAAAAGAAAAAGAAAATTGAACAAAGCAAGAAAAGGAAATGGAAAAATGAAAGAAAGCTACAGAAAGGTTAAGTCAAGAACAGTAAAAGAAAAAAGCAAAGCAAAGAAAATCAAAGGGAAATTACTACTGAGCAGAAAAATTATTAAACAATTTACTTTTTAAAGCTAGAAGGAATATTTAAGGTGATGACAGACTTCAGGAAAGTCCAAGAAAGTCCAAGGCAGTATGAAATGAAAATGAAACAATGGCTCACCGTGGTTGGTTGTCAGCCACCCACTTGCCCAGGCTGATGAGTCTCTGGTGTCGGGCATGAATTAACAGGCTCTCTTTGCCAACCACGATACCCTGATGCCCTTTAGAGAAGTCTAGCATTCTAAAATCATGAAATAACAGCCTTATAAAAAAAAAACAGCTAAAATAGTAACATGTGCGTAAAATAAGAGTTAAAAACAAGAACAGCAATCAATTAATCATGAAGGATTACCTTAGAGCTGGCCGAAGGGCCAGAAAGCCTTGCAGTTCAAACTCCTCAGGCAGTGGAATCACTGTGAAACAAACAATCATGATTGTTAACAAAAAGAAAAGAAGCATTTATAAGCAAAGATATTTCATGAGCAAATACAAGCGTGTGATGCAGTGCTCACTACCTGACGCATTTGACACATCCTCCTCCTTAGGCTGAAAGCTGTTCAGAATGGACACCAGCCATGGCCAGATGCTGTGAGACGCCAAAGATGTGTCATTTTAACAGTATTCAATACCTCAAAGTCTTGGCTTACACAGAATCATTTTAAAATGTCATGAAATTGATTGTGGGTATTGTTGCTGAAATTATGCAAAACGTGGATTCAAGAGACTCAGGCTTTTAAGAACTACCAGCTAAAATCAGCTAGCTTCAGTTTTGAAACTGAAATGAAACCTACATATTCAAAAAAAAAAAATGTTCAGTACTATAGTGGAAGGAAAAAAGGAAGCCTTTCTTACTACTGCCGCTTGTCCATGGCACTTTCATTGAACACACTGGGTCGAAGCCTTAGCCAGTCCAGAGACACTTTGATGGCAGGAAGAGGGCACTCCCCCATGATCTCCTCTCGGTTCTTATTGAGTAAAGCTCGGCTTAACATCACGCCCAGGAAAGACACTAGAGAAAGATAAAGACATTTATCACCACATTTACAGAATTACATTATAGTTTAGATTTTCTCAAACAGTCTCAAAACAGTTCTAAGGCTGCAGTTAAAAATGGTCTTTTCACAATTAAAATAGTCAATTTTGGTCATTCTAAAATTAGGGATGTACTGAAATTTCAGCCACCGAAAAATTTCTGGTTTTCGGCCAAAAGAGAAAAATGGACGAAAATACGAGCCAAAAATATATGGCGCACCACAGCGACCAGTAGTGTTCAACGCACAGGTTTCACTCTGCCTCTAAGCCATCGTCTCTGCGCAGCGTGATGCTTCACTCAATATTTTGCTCATATAGATGAAAACGGAAGTCACGCCTGACTCTTAACCTGAAGGATGCTTCGCATTTCCGGGCTCCGTTGTTTCTAGTCAAATTAGCGTATACTCCAAGCTTATAATTTAATGTTAAACCTATTAAAATATTTTTAAAAAGCAGATGGCTCCATAGCGCCATCACTTTGCAAGGTTGCAATGACCGTCATTTGTCAGTGCCTCACTACTCAAAATTTAATGAGTGTGTAGATGACGCTACCCTCTCGTGATGCTATGCTCTGTTCACATGCTCTGATAATCATAGTTTTGTAAGACTATACATTATTTGAATAATTAGTCCAAAAAAAAAAAAAAATGAATATAAAAGATATAAATAAAAATATAAAATAAAAGATAATATAAAAAATAATATAAAAAAAGATAATATAAAAAAAAAGCTATTAATATATTTTCTGTCTAATTTTATTGTTACTTCGAATAAAAGTGTGTAATTTTATTGACTTTATAGTGGGTTTTTTTAAATTGTTTTTTTGTTTTTGTTTTTTAATTAAATATCATTAAAATTACTAAGTCAAAATGACATATATTATATATTATATTATATATTATATTATTTAATAAAATTATAAATAATTATGAAGCATTTTCAGTTTGTTTTTGGGCCAAGAGCATCCACAATTTTCTGTTCCCGTTTCGGTCCAAAATTTTCATTTCAGTGCATCCTTATCTAAAATGTAATTCAGTTTTATTTTGCTCCATGGTTCATACCGTTTGCATGTTACTCAGGGTAAATAATTAATCTTGACATTGATAAACATTGATAATAAATGTTTCTTGAGCACCAAACCAGCATAACAAAATTATTTCTGAAGGATCACGTGACACTGAAGACTGGAGTAATGGCTGCGGAAAATTCAGCCTTTCCATCACAGGCTATTTTAAATACATAAAAATAGAAACGTATTTTAAATTGTTATAATATTCATAATATTACCACTTTTTACTGTATTTTTGATCAAATAAACAGAGCCTTGATGAGCATGAGAAACACCTTTAAATTACAACCCTTAAAGGGATAGTTCACCCAAAAACGAAAATTCTGTCAATAATTACTCTCATGTCGTTTCAAACCTGTAAGACATTCATTCATCTTCTGAACACAAACTAAGATATTTCTGATAAAATACGAGAGCTTTCTGACCCGGCATAGACCCGGCATAGTAGTTGCGTTGCTGTCTATGCAGGAAAGCTCTCAGATTTCATTAAAAATTTGTGTTCTGAAGACAAACAAAGGTCTTGCAGGTTTGGAATGACATAATAATATTTGGGTTTGTAATTAATGACTGATTTTTTATTTTGGGGTGAACTATCCCTTCAAACTTTTAAATGGTAGTAAGTATCTTTCAAAATCACAAGTTGTAATGTGCTTAACCTGGGATTTAAAAAGACCATAAGACATTGGTTAAGTGCAGTGTGAAAAGAAAGACATACTGAAGAGGCCAAGGAGTTGGACCCAGCTGATCTGCTCGTCCGAGCTGTAGCTGTGCTCATCTGCCTCATTGCTGAAGTCTCGGAGGTGGTGCAGTTCAAACAGGTTTATCACTGTGATATGGACCAGCTGCTGGGAGCTGAAAGCTTTCTGAAGAATCAGCCTCTGCGGAGCGAATTAGTAAGAATATTAATGAGCACACAAATTCAAACTAAGAAAGAGTGAGACAGAAACCTGTCAAATAACTGCCACCTTAAGTTAATGGGGGAAAATAATGTGAGGTGCTACAGCTGGTGGTTTTGGCCTTACCTGGAACTGCTCCTCTAATTTCTCTCTCAGGGTGTTCAGCTTATCCAGGCTTTTGCAGAGATAAACATGGCCGTGAAACTTGATGAAGGCCTTAATAAAATCAGACACGCTCCATTTTGTTTTGACCTCATCACGGCTGTAGGTTAAAGAGACACAGGAGAATTAAGCACTGGCTTGCATATGATAATGTGAGCAAAATATTAAATATTAAATGTAAATATTCTGACCTCTCAAGGGCCTTGGAAAGAGCTTTCTGTAGGTTAGTGGAGGCAGCAGGGAAGGGGAATTTGACAGCAATGCTCCTGCAGTAGTAGAAGATTGTTGTGAGGTGGTCTCCTTTGGAAGAAGCCAGGATGGCCAGTTGATTGTAAGGTTGACCTGAAAGCAGAGGGGAAAAATAAAATTCTTAATTCATTTGTTTTAAATTCAAATGTCAGCAGTGTGCCTGAGAATATGAAAACAGATACCAACCATTTGACGGAACAAGTTGAGCTGCATGTCTGTAGTACGACTCAGCCTGGCTGGTTTGGTTCCGATAACGTGCTGTGAATTGCGCAAAATAAACCACAACCAATTAAACCCTCCCATGCATAGCGCTCTTCCCAATTTCTATGCGTCTAAATATTTTATATTCATAATAGCAGCAAAGTGGTTTGCTGGTGTTTTCCACAAGCTAGCTACAAAATGTCCTGAGTGAGCTCACCAATATCTCCAAGATGGACAAGACAGTGCTGGCAGATGTAGGAACAGGAGCTGGGTTGGGGCTTCACTATGGCGCTGGTGCTGCTCTGCTTATTGCTGATGATGCCAAGCTGAGATGATTTCACACGGCAAGGCAAGTCCACATTAAACACCGTGCACAGCTCCTGCAACAACTGAGGATCCAGAAGGAGATTTTTTTATTATATATATATATATATATATATATATAGAAGGCACTACAGCTCAACACAGAACAGCAGACTGGCATAACAATTGGTCATGTGACACAAAGCTTGTCTGTGGTTGTTTCAGCCACAATCTGCTTAACAATGAGCACTGTACAATAACCAAGCTTACTTGTGTGTAGAATCCACTAGCTGCCTCAAGAAACAGGGACAGATTGGCCTGTACTTCACTTCGATTGGGGTTGGCCCTGTTCTTAGCTTGACTCTGTAGTGTGGTTATTTGATTCTTAAAAGCATGGTTCCAGCTAAAACAAAAGTGAGATGACGGTCAACCAGATATTTTAATGCATGTCAATTATACAAAGCATTATTAATGGTATTCTTACAGATCTTGTTCCACTTTCTTGTCCAGGGCGTACTCCAGGTCCGTAACCAGCATTTTCTGGTACAAGTCCTGAAGAGCCTGCCGTGACGTCCAGACCTCCGCGGCACCAAGCTTTGAATCTGCGTGACACGAGGAGTGGAACATGTTAAACATCTAATGCTGCAGCCGCACTGTATAATGTGACTAACTGTGTCTAACAGCGCCTTTCTGTTCATTTGGAGAAAGATCTGCACGTCTTAGTAACCACATTCAATGCCATGGTTACCAGAGTGACAGGGATAAGATGACAAATATGAAATACAGCAATAGTCTCCATGCAAGCTCATACATCACATCAATAATTCTAATAATCTGTGCAATTTATAACCATCAGAGTCATATTCTTGATATTTTAAAGAGGACATGTTAGATAAACACTTCTAAATAACATGCTAAGACTGAAAGACACTAACAAAAGTTTAAAGTCCTAACTAAATAGACTAAACTAGCACATACCTGTCATGTCAGCCTTCAGGGCCTCTGCCTGCCTGCTCAAAACAAGAAATGAATATGTTAATGAGGAGATGATTAAAGAGAGAATCATTGGGCAAGGTCTGGTGCACACATCTCTGGAATGAACGAGACAGCATCGCAGTTCAGGGGCTTCGTTTTTATATATTCTCAGCCTCAAGAACATTTTGTGCCTTATTTTTTATTTGTCATGCACATAGTTGATGAGTGATGACAGACAGCAAATTTAAGGCAATGCTATCGGTTTAATTAACAAAAATATTGCAAATAATAATAACTTCTTGGATATTTTAGTGGTCAGTATGTATGATTACATTTCATATATATAATTACATTTCAGGACTCAATGTTTTATTTATTTTTTTACACTACCAGTCAAACTTTTTGAACAGTAAGTTTTTTGTTTTTTAAAGTCTCTTTTGTTCACCAAGCTGCATTTTTTTAATCCAAAGTACAGCAAAAACACAAAAATTTGAAACATTTTTACTATTTAAAATAACTTTTCTATTTGAATTTATTTTAAAATGTGATTTATTCCATTGATTTCAAAGCTGAATCTTTAGCATCATTACTCCAGTCACGTGATCCTTCAGAAATCTTCAGAGATCTTTTTCAGTTGAATAGAAAGTTCAGAATAACAGCATTTGTCTGAAATAGAAATATTTTGTAGCATTATGAATGTATTTATCATCACTTTTGATCAATTTAAAGCATCCTTGCCATATAAAGGTATTAATTTCCCCCCCCCCAAAAAAAATGATACTTACTCCAAGCTTTTGAATGGTATAGTGTATGTTACAAAAGCTTTTTATTTCAGATAAATGCTGATCTTTGGATCTTTCCATTTAATGAATCCTGAAAAAAAAAGTACTCAACTGTTTTAAATACTGATAATAATAATAATGCTGTGCTTTAGATCAAACAAATGCAGGTGAGCAGAAGAGACTTCTTAAAAAAAAAAAAAAAAAAAAAACACATTAAAAATCTTACTGTTCAAAAACTTGATGCTCAAAAAAATCTGCTAGTAGTTTAGATATTTACATACTTGCCCTGCCAAATTTTCAAAAAGGATTTAAAATAGATAATTTATTTTTGAACAGAAAGTTCACATTTTCATGAAAAATGTATAGGATCTTAATTTAGAAGAACAGCTCAAATTTATACAGCTATAATATACAGACAATTACAATTTTTTTCTTTCCCTGGAATTAAGAAAATAATATGTTTTATCTAAAATATTAATATATTTAATATACTAACAGTATTAATTAAGATATTTCTATATAATAATATATAAACAATCAATATATTTTGAATCAATACAAAGCAAATTGGTTTAGAATTTGAATCTATTCTAGCAGATGCTTCTAAGACCATCCAAAAGCCAGCTTGAAAATGCTACACTGGTAAAATTTAGAGCAACAGTTAAATACAAAACATCAGTATAATAACAATGTACTAAATGTCATAGAAATATCATACAAAAACAATGTTCTGCAAGGCATAAAAACATTTACAAGATCAGTGAATGTAAAATTGTATGACAATGCAGCACTGGACCAGTTGGACAAGCAACAATTTAATCAGTTGGAAAGTCTCTAACACATGACTACAACTTGACTGTCAACTTCATAAAGCGGTCTTACTCGTACTAAATAGTAAATATTCTGGTATGGATGAGCTAATGTAAGGGTGAAAGACCTTTCTTTCACCACTTCTTCATAGAATTGACAATGAAATCTTTGAATCATCAAAAACACATTAACACACCTCTATCCAATCCTAACAATAACAAGATGATATTACCAGAGTTAAATAGCATTCTTAAACATTAACAAAAAAATTGCAATCAATAAACAAAAAGAAAAAAACATTTGTAACTTTCACAAACAGATTGATATTCTTAATAAGGAAAAATATTACCTGATACACTCATAATAAATTTTTAAAAATGACATGCATAATCATTTTTTGGCAAACTTCAAAAAGGTTGTTTAAAAAACTACCTGTCTAATGCTGTCAAAAAGCCTCTGTTCATAGGATTGTGTACTAAATGAACATCACATCAAAACAAGCAGAATGAAACCACACACCTGGATCAGCTTGAATATTGTTATCCAAGCTCTAGAGGATGCTTCATGTTACATTAAAGCATAACAACATGTAGCTTTTCTGTTGTCTCTTATCCCAATGTCTGCAAGTACAAACCCAGAGTACTACAGTTATGCTCTCAGCTGTCACTTTGGATCTGAAATGTGCAATCTGACAATCATCACAGCACCATCATTCCTTCGCCAACACTCCTCACCACCAAACAGATCTACTTAGCACACTGCTGACAACCTTTCATGTTCAAATGGCCTGGATTTGTCATTACCATCCACTAAATTAATTTACAAACTCCCTTGTCAATTCACGTCCCACTGTTTTGAACCAACGCAAGGATACTGAGGCATGTAAGATGAAAAAACTTTGACTTGCATACCAGACATTCACACAGATAAGCTCTCAAAAAAAACTAAAGAAAACTCTTATGAAATACGTGTTGATTTTGTTCTGAATCTCAGTGTTATCTGTCCAAATCGATGGGTGTTACAGTTTAAAACGACTAAAACAATGTCAAACAAGCTTGTAATCCACAAAACTGACATAACATAACACTTTATAAATCAGTATTATACCAGTGCACTGTCACCACTGGCTCATCACTGTACTTTACTATTCAACCTGAAATGAAAGGAAAAGGAAATCTGTGTAAAGCAAATGCGCAACATCGATTTTAACCTTCAGGTAAATTTTAAAGATGATTAGTCACCAGAAACCTTATGTGACTAATGTAGCGAGCATGTGTAACTGGATTGTTTTCTGACCATCCAATGGTATGTTTGTAGCTAACGCGGGCTAACACATCACCTAGCATGCCCTCCCACAACAGCTGCTATGTAGACACGAATTATCGTTACATAACGTAAATGTCGCGATTTTCCCAACCCCCCATCTATCAATCCTTTTTTGCAATATCTGGGGCAAAATGTCAGCCACTTCTGCTTGTATTCAGTTTCGTGTCTCGTTTACAGGCTAGCATGCTAAGTAGCCTAGCGTCTAGCACTGACAGCCAATGCTAGCCGAACAACATTCCGATAAACCACATTCGGCCTCAGCGGTAGAAACACGGACTCGGTCGCCAATTCGAGCCTGAGACTCTCCGGATTTTACTTACCGTAAGTATTGGGCGCAGAGGTTCATCCTGTCGGATCGCCAGTCTTTTAGACAACGACAGGTTCACAAGCTAAATCTACTCCCGGCGCCATATTGTCCATCACATCGTCATTGGTAGAAAACGGTCCAGACGTACACACAGGAGCGCGCTGAGTTACGTCACAGACCCCGCCCCCTCGATCACGTACAGTAATTACTTTTCATATACAGCTTGTCCAAAACCAGACTGTGAATCGTGGCAAGGCTAAATACTTGAAAGTCTAACGTCTCCATACAGTTTGACCTCTTATACTATTTTTGTAGGCCTCTCAACGGGGTAGGTATAATTCTAGTGTGCTACACTGAATACGAATGTACTACTGTTATGAAACGTTTCCTGCTGAGTTTAAACATCCAATATATATTTCAAACCGTAATCTCGGTCTAAAAACGGAAAGTGTGTCAAATAAATGAATGCTAAGCAGGGCTGCCAGATCTGCATAACAGAACTAGCCCACTGGCGAATTAAACACACATAATACTAGTCCATAATACTAGCATACACTACCAGTCAAAAGTTTTTTTAATGCTCACCAAGTCTGCATTTATTTGATCCAATGTACAGCAAAGACAGTATTTTTTAAAAATATTTTTACTATTTGAAATAACTGTTTTCTATTTGAATATATTTTAAAATGTAATTTATTCCATGATTTCGATGCTGAATTTTTAGCATCATAACTCCAGTCACATGATCCTTCAGAAATCATTATACCATTCTGATTTGCTGCTTAAAAAACATGTATTATTATTATTATTAAGTTGAAAACCGCTGAGTAGATTTTTTTTCGGGTTTCTTTGATGAATAGAAAGTTCAGAAGAACAGCATTTATCTGAAATAGAAATCTCTAGTAACATTATACATGTTTTTAATGATCAATTTAAAGCATCCTTGCTACATAAAATTATTAATTTCTATCATTAGTTTCCCGAATGCTGATCTTTGGATCATTCTATTCATCAAAGAATCATGAAAAAAATGTTTCAGATATTGATAATAATAAAAAATGTTTTAAATCAGCATATTAGAATGATTTCTGAAGGGTCATGTGACACTGAAGACTGGAGTAATTTTAGCTTTGATCACAGGAATAAATTACATTTTAAAATATATTCAAATAGAAAGCAGTTATTTTAAATAGTAAAATATTTTACAATATTACTGATTTTGCTGTATTTTGGATCAAATACTTGCAAGCTTGCTGAGCAGAAGAGAATTCTTAAATAAAAAACATTCAAAATTTTACTGTTCAAAAACCTTTGACTAGTGTACATATGCATATACAAATTATATTACACACAATTTTTACTTAACCATAAACACATTTTTGAAGTTTTAAATGCTGACTGTATTGGTTGCAGGCAAACTCAACACACTTGTCAAAATGCTGAAACCTCAAATAATTTGCACAAACCCTTGCAATTTATAGTCATGCGTCAGGTGTGTAATGTTTTGAGGGCTCTGATGGGTTTTGCAATTAAAGAAGGACTAAAAATACCCAATGGTTGCATTTGCTTATAGGAAAAACACCTGCATAATATCTCAAATATAATGGTTTGTTAAACTGATTTGTTTTCCCCATTTGAAACATGTTAGAGCATCAGAGAGCTTGTTTTGCAATTGATGAGTCACACTGTGACTGTAGTGCTTCCATATTCACAAGCCTGTCATCAAGGACGGTGTTTGTCGTGCTGATAAACACATCACTGATGCCAAATATGTGAGGAATAATTTTAAATATAATCCTTTAAATACAAGCCTCCGAATGCAATACATCTAAGGCTGAACTAAGGAAAAATGGCACTGATTCAAAACTACACACTGTTTGAACTAATTCATTATGTTTATTCATTGACTATAGCAGATGCTATTATCCAAAGTGCCTTATAGATGAGAATAATACAAGCAGAAGCGATTAATTCAGGCAGCTCGATTCAGCAGCTGGACTTTTAATTGCATTTGCATAATATATTGGACAGTATTTGCTGCTTACTAGTTATTATGAGTGCTTTGAGAATAGTCTGAGAGAGACAAATCCAGTGAGGCTCTGTTCAAATTGAGCCATGATTCACACCGTACAGCCGTAGGACTTTTTGTCTGAGACAGAGGCAGCCAGTGTTAATGAGGGCCACTGGCTTGCCTCTCCTGACTGCTTGTCTGCACATGTGTGTATTGAATGTATTTTTAGTGTTGACAAACATGGGGTGCAAATGCAGTTTACCCACAGGGGATAGCTTGATCTGCTGTACACAGAAAATCTGTAAAATCTGTAAAATAAGGCAAGGGAATTTTCCATATTGATTTTTCACGGGTGTTTTACCATACTTCAAATAATGCATTGTTGCATTTTAGGGTTAAAGGATATTACAATTTACTGACAGTGATAAATTATATATATATACACTACCGTTCAAAAGTTTGGGATCAGTACATTTGTATTGTTTCTTTTTTTTTTTTTTAAGAAATTAATACTTTTATTCACCAAGGATGTATTAAGTTAATAATTAAAAGTTTATTAAAAGTTAATAATAAATAATTTACATTGTTATAAAATATTTATCTTTTGAATAAACGCTGTACTTTTTAAACTTGTTATTCGTGAAAGAATCCTGAAAAAAAAAAAATCACAGGTTCCAAAAAATATTTGGCAGCGCAACTGTTGATATTATCCAACACTGATCATTCTAATAATAAATCCGCATATTAGAATGATTTCTGAAGGATCATGTGACACTTAAGACTGGAGTAACAGCTGATAAAAATTCAGCTTTTCATCACAGGAATAAATTCTATTTTAAAGTATGTTAAAATAAAAAACATTATTTTATATTGTAAAAACATTTTGCAATATTACTGTTTTTTTTTCTATATTTTTAATCAAATAAATGCAGCCTTGATGAGCATAAGAGACTTCTTTAAAGACTATTACAAGTCTTACTGACCCCAAACTTTTGAACGGTAGTGTATATATATATATATATATATATATATATATATTTGTTTGTTTGTTTGATTAGAAGTTGTGTGGGATCATAGACTGTAAGATTATAAAAGGAAAGCTGTGCAGCTGTTCAGAAACACCTGTTTGTGTCCATTTTTGGCATACAGTCTCATATTAGTCTCACCCAGTTGCCTCTGCTAATATTTTTTCATAAGGTTAATTTTGAGAATTTTCTGATTTTTAAGCACACAACATTATAGTACAACATGCATTCTCAGTTTGATTCTGTGGCCCTTTGTTATAGTTAATATAAATATATTTTCAAACAGCTATTTTATCTGGCCTTCATATAAAGTAGATATAAAACTGTGGTATAACCATAATCAGGTTTAAATACACTACCAGTCAAAAGTTTTTGAACAGTAAGATTTTTATGTTTTTAAAGAAGACTCTTCTGCTGACCAAGCCTGAATTTATTTGAAAAAGTACAACAAATAGTTTTACTATTTGAAATAACTGTTTTGTATTTGAATATATTTTGAAATGTGATTTATTCCTGTGATTTTCGGTCACATGATCCTTCAGACACCATTCTAATATTCTGGTCTGTTGCTCAAAAACATTTATTATTATTATTATTATTATTATTGTTGTTGTTGTTGTTGTTTTATTATTATTTTTATTGTTGAAAACACGAAGGATCATATGACACTGAAGACTGGAGTAATGAGGCTGAAAATTTAGCTTTGATCACAGGAATAAATTACATTTAAAAATATATTCAAATAGAAGGTTGTTATTTTAAATAGTAAAAATATTTCACAATATTACTGATTTTGCTGTATTTTGTATCAAATAAATGCAGGCTTGGTGAGCAGAAGATAATTCTTTAAAAAAAAAACTTAAACATAAAGCAATGAAATCAAAAGAAATTCATAAAAGATTAATAGTGCCATTTTGTGGTCAAATTAATTCGTTTTGCATAATTTTATAAACATATGGCACATGATATGAATTATTTCATTTTAAATTAATATTAATTTATTTATAATCTATTTGTTCTGTTGTGATAACAAACCATAATTTGTGTTATTTTGTAATTTTCTAGGAATAAACATAACAGTAAAATCAAAATCATTTTTAATGGGCAGTATGGTATTGCAAACGACTCTAAATGCCTGTTAAAAAATGACAAAACAATTTTTGCAGTCATTTTATTAATCATCTTCTACTGTGACCACTGAAATAAGAAGTGCTAATAGAATCGGAATCGTTAAGAGGAAACAGAGTCATTAAGAAGAATCGGAACTGAAAGTCTTTGATTCGCATCCTTACGCGCATGTTCCTTTAAGTGCGCAGGAACAGATCACAGTGACGCTCTGCCTCTCGCGCCTGCCGCAGCCTAATGAACCTCGCCTCTTGCTGCGGTCTCACAACAAAACAAAAGGCCTTAAAATCCGCGACATATGTTAAAAAACGATAGACCACCACAACCAAAATGACGGAGACCACTAAAACGCATGTCATTTTGCTATCATGTGGAAGCTTCAACCCCATCACGAAGGGACACATTCATATGTTCGGTGAGTATTTCGCCTATTCTGGAGGGAGTGGATGCGCGAGCTGATTTTTAATTCAGCCGTGTGTTGTGTGCGTATCTATAGGGATTCATGATGACCGCGATGTTTTCAGACATTGTGGTGTCAGGCTCGACGATCCATTAGATGTTTCAGTGATGAATTCTTATTGTCGTTCGCTGTCCAAAGCAAAGGTGCTGAAATGGGCGACGGCCTTAAAACCCAGAATGATCAAATCATCTCTCGGTTCAGATGATGGTGCTGCGCAGCCGCAGGTTTAGCAAGGGAATCTCTATATTCATCCATAGTTTTGTGGACGCAAGCAATATATTTGTGATTTATGATATTTCAACAAGTGTAATTAATCATTACTTCTGCGAAGGATACTTGGCATGCTAAAGCGCTGATGTGAAGACAATAATGTGAATGTGAATATGCGTTGAAACTCTGATGTTGTCCTGTTTGAGACTTTATTGTGCGACCTTCATATAGCGAATGAGGAAGGAGATTTAGATATTAATTTATGCCTATATGGCAAGTAAATTTTGGACTAGGTTTTGATTTATGTATTTAAATGTTTAATTGATGTCTGCATCCATTCTCTAAATAATTTGTGAGTTTTATGAGTTTTCAGAGATTCTACTTTGCTTTCTTCAATATTCTAAATAAAGTCCAAAGTGGTTAGAAGTGTAATGAAATTATCATTGCAGTTTGTCATTAGTTTACATTAATTACAGTAATTAAACATTCAGTTCAATTTCCAATGCAATATTGAGATTAATGTTGTATACTTTTGCTTTATACCACAAGAAAACGTATTTCAAAGTTGGGCAGTTGAAAGTTAAATCATTATTTAATAATTATTCAGATTATTCGGACAGAAGGTTATGGTTCATAAAAATGTATGACCAAAACAATGTCTGTTAACCCCGTATGTTCCATCTAGGAAGTTAAATTATTATTTAATAATTATTCAAAATATTAGGGCAGAAGGTTACCACTCTATAAAAATGTATGACCAAAACAAAGTTAAAAGAAAAAAATAACATTTTAAATGAACTTGAATGTGGTCTGTTAACCCCTTATGTTCCATTTGGGATGTTAAATTATTATTTAATAATTATTCTAAATATTAGGGCAGAAGGTTACCACTCCATATAAATTTATGACCAAAACAAAGTTAAAAGAAAAATAAAAACCCTCTTAAATGAACCTGAATGTGGTCTGTTAACCCTGTATGTTCCATTTGGGGAGTTCAATTATTATTTAATAATTATTCAAATTATTAGGACAGAAAGTCACAACTCCATACAAATTTATGACCAAAACTAAGTTAAAAGAAAAAAATACCCTCTTAAATGAACCAGAAAGTGGTCTGTTAACCCCTTATGTTCCATCTGGGTTGTTAAATTATTATTTAACCCTTAAATACATGACTGTTTCGCCGATCGTTATTACGTAACATCTTATATCCAGCACGGATGGATCTCTAACTTCTGCAATAGCAAAAAACCCTCTTGATATTTTAAAAACAATTACAGAAGAATAAAATAAAGTCTATTTCGTTACCTTATGAATATTAGAAGGGTTCAATTTGAGCAGATTATTGTACCATCGCCGTTATCAACAGAGCGCACTTCCACAGAACATTCAGCATCTGGCTCATATTTGCAATCTCATCCATATTCATAATCATTTTCACTGACTTCAAAATCAATACTTTGATCTGGGAAGTTAAATTATTATTTAATAATTATTCAAATTATTAGAACAGAAGGTCACCACTCCATAAAAATTTATGACCAAAACAGAGTTAAAAGAAGAAAAAAAAACCCTCTTAAATAAACCAGAACGTGGTCTATTAACCCCTTATTTTCCATCTGGGGAGTTAAATTATTATTTAATAATTATTCAGATTATTAGGATAGCTCCTTAAAGATTTATGACCAAAACAAAGTTAAAAGAAAAAAAAACTTTTAAATGAACTTGAATGTGGTCTGTTAACCCCTTATGTTCCATCTGGAGAGCCCTAGGATCATAAGAGCTCAGAAATAATTGGTTTGATACTTCATGACTTTAAAATTATAAGCAAAATTCCAGCTTAATTAGATATCTTCCGTAAGAAAACTGATACATGAATTAAAACATTATCTTTCTCAGTACACTACTCCCTGACAGAATGTTAAGAATTAGTCTGAAAAATATCTACTTTGTGATAAAACTTCAATAATATTTGCTTAAGGGTTTGATTAGATCAGGGGAACATCTTTAGATGTGTATATGTAATCTCAAAAGAACATGAGGGTTGAAGTTTGGCAGAAAATGCACTGAAAATATGCATTTATACCATTGTATGTGATAGAAACCTGACTAGGGGTGCATGAGGGAAAGGAAGAAACACTCAGACAGAGAAAGAGATTTTTTTCCATTGGCTTGTCCATCTCCACAATTCAGTGAGCCAACAGACATACAATCGGAAAAAACCTTAGGAGCTTTGTGCTTTGCTTAATTCAGTTACTGCAGCTGTATTTCTCAGAGCGTAAGCAACATGAGGAGTACCACCACCACAGTTTGATCAATACAGTTCTGCTGTTTTCCCCTGAAGCAAAAGCATCTGTGTGTCCGTGACCTAATTTTTAAGCCTTCTTTTCCGACTGCATGCCTTTGCATATTTTGAGGTACAAAAATAAGAGCGGGTTTATGGTTTATTCTGAGCAATGCTTCTGACAAGGATCAGTGGTATCATGCTGGTTATTCCGAACCACTTGGATATGTGATACCACAAAAAAAAAAAAAAAAATAGATTTAAATGCTAGCGTTTAATTTATTAAGTATTGAATATCTTGGTTTCAGTAGCTTCTGCTTTTCGATATGGCCTCATTTTTCCTTTCTTTGTAGTTCTTTTTGCACACCAGAGAGATTTTCTTTGGAGATTTGTTCAGATTATTTCATTTTATGTCTGCCTCGTATTCCCCAGCAGGAGATCTTGTTTCTGACATTCACTTCTGTCAATATTTTGATGGGATGGGGGTGTGAGGTTATATTAGACAGATGAAGCATCGTGAGAGAAATCAGATATCAGTCATAAGAGTTAAAACAGAGGTGCTGTCCTCACATAAAAGGCCTTGTTTTACTTTTTTATGTCTCTAAGAGAATTCCTTTCATTCAAGCTACCTTTATGACAGGCATACAGTGTGTTACAGAAAACAAAAAATGCTTATGAGATAATACTGCAACTTGTTGTTTTGCAGAAAAAGCCAGAGAGTACCTACACAAGACTGGACGATTCATTGTGATTGGGGGTATCATCTCACCTGTACATGATTCCTATGGCAAGCCGGTAAGGTCTAAAGTCGTTTTAAGGTCTAAAGTCATTTTAGTATTGTATATTTAAGCGATATTATGGTAGGAGAGTGATATTGATTTTTGTATTGTAGAAAATCACATCTGTGTAGATGTTTAGGCCAACGTCACGTGTAAAATTTCAGTTCAGTAAACAAAAAGTTATAGTAGATATTTAAAAACCTTACAACACAAGTAGTGGTGTTCCTAAATGAATCAGAGGAAATGATGCGGTGACTTACTCATAAAGACACTTGTTTGGGGCCTAAATGAATCAACATTGTTGAACGAATCAGTTCAGTAAATGACTCCATGACTCAACCATCATTCATAAGACAGTCGCTTGATGCTATATACTGGTGTATCTATGTAACCTGCAAAAAGAGTCACAAAATCCCCATACAAACAGTGGACTCTTACATCAATAGTCCATAAAGGTGTGGTCACATTAACAAAAGGTTGTGGTCAAAGTAAGTCTATTACGCAGTTATTACACAGTAATATGTCTATTACACAATTAACATATAAGAATACCGTGTTTGGAAAGGAAATGACATGTACTATGGAACCCCTAATGTGAATAATACGAGATGGGAGGAAAAACTATATTTCAGTGTTTTCTCTCGCAATTATATCTGGTAATTACAGTGCCTTGCGAAAGTATTTATACCCCCTCGTTTTTTTTTTCACGTTTGTTATGTTGCAACCTTATGTTAAACTGCTTGAAATTACTTTTCCCCCACATCAATCTACATTCCATACACCATTATGACAAAGCACAAAACAACTTTGCAAATGAACTAAAAATAAAACACTGAAATAAGTACATTGCATAAGTATTCATACCCTTAACTAGTACTTAGTTGAAGCACCTTTACAGCCTCAAGTCTTTTTGGGTATGATGCGACAAGATTTGCACATCTGCATTTGGCAGGTGTCTGCTATTCTCCTCCTTACCAGCTTGGGAGGGGCTGGCAGACATTTTCAGGTTTCTCCAGAAATGTTTGATAGGGTTCAAGCCCAGGCTGTGGCTGGGCCACTCAAGGACATAGCAAAACATGAATAAAATGAAGGGGTATGAATACTTTTGCAAGGCATTGTATACATAAATTGCAGGCATCAGGGAGCTGCTATTAATATACAGGGCGCTGGCTTTTTACTTTCACTTTCGAGATTCGCTATCACACGTGTATGTGGTCAGTGAAATTTTATGTACTGTGATGTAAGCAGCTAACCATTTCCCTTTAGTGGCTCCTTTCTGAATACATATTCACTATTCAGGTACATCCCTACTGGAAAAAAATGGTTTAAATAAAGGTTTCAATCTGATATTATCAACGTATCTCTGAATTAAAAAGAACTTTGGCCTAGATTTCTTCTCTCTAAGCAACAAAATATGAATAATAAATGCTTTAGGAAACAGGATTCCGTCATTCCAGCTTTAATCCTTTGTGGTGGGAGAGGTATAATACTAGAAATCATTCTAGAAATCATTGTGTTTGAAACCCTAATTATTATTAATCCTAAAAAAAAAAAAAGGCAAATGTTTAAAAAATGGCTTTTATGCTGATCTCCTTTCAAAACGTAGACAACCTAAGAATATTGTTTGAAGTTCAGATACTCTCTTTATTGGTAGGTGGATGCCTAGAGGGCTCACTTTTCCATTTTCTGCTTTTCTAGGGCCTTGTCTCAAGCAGACATCGTCTCACCATGTGTCAGCTGGCAGTTCAGTCCTCTGATTGGATCAGGTAACTGTCAATCAGTCAGAATGTAGCTTGGCAACACGCTCATAAGAATGCTATGCAGCACTTATATACTTCAGCAGCCTTGAGCTATACTGATAATAGATATATATTGTAGAATGGGCATAAAATGTTTGATGGATTAATGGTCTTCTGCAGAGTGGATCCTTGGGAGTGCTACCAGGACACCTGGCAGACCACTTGCAGCGTTTTGGAGCATCACCGAGACCTAATGAAGGTTAGTACTAAATTTGATCTGAACACTATCAGATTTTTACCTCTACTCAGTCTTGGACTAATAAACTGTATTGTTTCTCTGCAGAGAGTCACAGGGTGCATTCTGTCCAATGTGAACACACCTTCCACAACTCCTGTGATTGGCCAGCCCCAAAATGGAACGTCTCCTATTTATCAAAACACAGCTAACAAGTCTGTGGCTAGTAAGTGATTTATAAATGTTCAGATGTTTATGTTTGGTGTTTTGGAGAACAGGCATTTTTATGATTAACCGATGTCTTTCTTTTCTCCAGTTAAACTTTGGGGAAAGATGAGTGAAAGTCTGGGTAAAATTTGCTGTGTTCGCCCACATATGGAGCGTTTTACCTTTGTTGGTAAGTTGGTATATTCATGTACAGTATGTACTACATATTAGGGATGTGCCATATTAGGCCATGACTAATTTCATTAATGTTTAAGTGGAAATTTTGTAACTGAGTAGTCAGCTTGTCCAACAAACCCCCAAAAGACTATGTTTGTTAAGCTTGTTTCTGTCACAGGATAAAAAAATTAATTGGTAATTTTTTTACCTCATAATTCATACTTTTTTCTCATAATACTAAGTTTATATTTTGCAATTCTGAAAAAAGTCTGAATTATGAGGTATAAACTCAAATTTGTGAGGAAAAAAATATGAACTAGTAGATAGTCATGACTAGATAGCTAGTCATGGCAGAAACTAAAAAAAAAAAAAAAAACGAGAATAGTACAATTCTGTACTGTTATTTATTTATATTATATACTGTATATATATATATATATATATATATATATATATATATATATATACACATCTCAAAAAATAAGCTTCATATTGATGTATGGTTTGTTAGGATAGGACAATATTTTGCTGAGATATAATTATTTGAAAATCTGGAATCCGAGGTTGCAAAAAAATTCCAAATAATGAGAAAATCGCCTTTAAAATTGTCCAAATTAAGTTCTTAGCAATGCATATTACTAATCAAAAAGTTTTGATATATTTACAGTAGGAAATTCACAAAATATCTTCACAGAACATGATCTTTACTTAATATCCGATTGATTTCTGGCATAAAATAAAAAAGCAATAATTTTGATCCATACAATGTATTGTTGGCTATTGCTGCAAATATACCTGTGCTACTTACATCTGATTTTGTGGTCCAGGGTCGCACACACACACACACGTGTGTGTAAGTATATATATTGCCATTTTTAGTTTTTAACTGTATATATTAAACGGCATGCAAATTAATTAATCACATTGATCGCAATAAATCACATACATGAATATTTGTTTAAAAGCCCCCAAATCATTCAAGACTTCACATTATTATTATAGACAATTGCACTGAAAAGACATTAGAAAAAGTCAATTTATTTATTTAATTTTGTGTTTTTATTGCATTTTTAAATGATTAATCACACCAATTGAATGCATTAAATGATCCACTCCAGACTTTCAAGCATGTAATTTTAATGTCACCATTTGAACCCCTTTCAGTTTGTGTCAAAATAAAAATGAGGGGAAAAAGGCCATTAACAAAGATACGCCACCGCCTTGTGATTTGGTTAATGTAGAAATCACATAATTCTGTGTAATTATTTTGAATTATTCATACGCTTCACACATGCATATGTGTATCAATTTTACATGACTCTGTGACTTCCAATGAATCAATCATCCCTGTGACCTCCCATGCCTTTCTGTTTTTTTCTGAACAGACGAAAATGCCAACCTTGGTACTGCAGTGCGCTACGAGGAAATCGGTGAGACGATGCGATTTTCCTTGCCTTGGTTTTTGGTTTTCAAATCATTCCTTGCTTGTCACTTTGAGTCATCATCAGAAAATACTGAGTTTGCCCAGGGAGAGAAAAAACACTCACTGTGTATTTCTCCTTAGGAAATATAAATAACATCAAAAAAGACAAAGACAGACAAATGGCTGTCAGAGAAAACAGTAGAAGTCTTTCTATAAGTCATTAAATGTGATGGTGTTTGTCTATGTACTGTGAAGAAGGCATCTGTGTGCTGTGTAGTGCCTCATTCTTCCTCCTCATGGGGAAAATGTGACTCGTTTGTTTTTCATCTTATCAAAGTTGTTGTGTTTACCCCCTCAGCGAAAGAAAAACATCTCATTACTGTGTCTGGTGTTGTTTTATGGGGTGATGTGTAACTGTGATTGTGGTTTGTTCAGAGTTGCGTATCCTGCTCCTCTGTGGCAGTGATCTTCTGGAATCTTTCTGCATCCCTGGCTTGTGGAACGAAAGTGATGTAAGATATAATTCCTTTTTTCTTTCCCTGTCACAAATGTCTAAATATTTTATAAAATGTATTATTCTAGTGCATATTTTGTATGTTCACCTAAATTAAGCAATATCACACACAAATAATCACATCCTTGCTTATATTCAGACCGATGAAGCATGGTTTCTATTATGATATTGCTTTTATTTAACGCTAAATAAGCAAAAAATTAATACTGAGTGACTGACATGGTAGACACAATATAGCCAACTGTTTTGCTCCACCAATGAAAGAGTTTCACTTGAAGCAAAAGCAGAAACAATTGTCTTGAAACACAGCGGTGTATCATTTTTTGAATCAGTGTTTTGATTTTAATTGAATTTTGATTAAAAGATCATACACATAATCAATTTAAATCAATCTTTTTAGCCAAGTGATGAATTTAGAACAGCATACTAGCATACTACTCCTACTTCTGCCATATAAAGATAATAAAATACTAGATGCAGTATGCTAGTATGCGGTTCTAAATCGGTTGAGTCAGGATACTTATCGCTTGTCTCCACCTACTGGCAGTATGGTGTAATTGTGATTTCCACAATTTATTGCTATTTTAGTGTGGAGATACCATTATAGTATTTCATTATTTTGAGTTAGTTGTTATTTTTGTATTCTCTGTTTTAATTTTAATTACGGTTTTAGTCATTTTGTTGTTTTTTCTTGGCATTTTTATTAGTGTTTCTAAAGTGTGTAGTCTGTGTTCATTTTAATTTGTTTAATTTAATACATTTATTTTAGTACATTGTTAAACTAAATGAAAAATGAGAAATGCTTCCTTCGCAACTAGCTGAAATAAAATAATTAAATGGTTTACATATATAAATAAATAGATAAATATATATATACATATACATATATATGTATATGTATATATATATTATATATATACATACTTTATATATATATATACTTTATTTTTTATAGTAAGTAATGACACTAACATATATATATATATATATATATATATAAGCCTGTTTTTGCCACTGAATAGAAAATAACAAAAGGTAATTGTGACTTTTTATCCCGCAATTCTTACTTTTTTCTCGCAATTTTAAAGTTTACATCTAGGAATTTTGACTTTTTTTCAGAATTGCGTGATATAAACTCGCAGTTGCGAATTATAGTCAGAACTGTGAGATGAACTCGCAGTTCTTAGAGAAAAAAGTCAAAATTGTAAGTTTATAACTCGCAATACTGATTTTATTTCTCAGAATTGCAAGTTTATTTCTTGCAATTCTGACTTATTTTCTTGCAATTATTAGTTTACATCTCATAATTCTAACTTTTATTCCTCAGGGTTGCATGATGTAAATACAGTTGTGAGTTATGAAGTCAGAATTGTGATATAGACTTGCAATTCTTTTTTTTTCAGAATTGCGTGATATAAACTCGCAATTGTGAATTATAAGTCAGAATTGTGAGACAAACTCGCAATTTGGAGAAAAAAGTCAGAATTGTGAGTTTATATCTTGCGATTCTGACTTTATTTCTCAGAATTGCAAGTGTATATCTCGCAATTGTGATTTATTCTTTGAATTGCGAGTTTACATCTCGTAATTCAGACTTTTTTTTAAGAGTTGCACGATATAAACTCGCAATTGTGAGTTATAAAGTCAGAATTGTGATATAAACTTGCAATTCTGACTTTATGTCTCAGAATTGCAAGTTTATATCTCGCAATTGTGACTTTTATTTATAGAATTGCGAGTTTACATCTCGCAAATCAGACTTTTTTCTCAGAGTTGCGTGATATAAACACAATTGTGAGTTATAAAGTCAGAATTGTGATATAAACTTGCAATTCCTTTTTTTCAGAATTGCGTGATATAAACCCGCAATTGCGAATTATAAGTCAGAATTGTGAAACAAACTTGCAGTTTGGAGAAAAAAGTCAGAATTGTGAGTTTATATCTTGCAATTGTGACTTATTCTTAGAATTGCGAGTTTACATCTCGTAATTCAGACTTTTTGTTGCATGATGAGTTGCATGATATAAACTCGCAATTGTGACTTCCTCAGTATTGCAAGTTTGTATCTTGCAATTTTGATTGTAATTTTATTCTTACAACTGCATGATATAAACTCGCAATTATAAAGTCACAATTGTGAGACAAAGTCACAATTCTGAGAAACACTTGCAATTCTGAGAAAAACTGTAGTAGCTTATATCTCGCAATTCTTAATTTTTCTTAGAATTGCAAGTTTATACCCTGAATTTCTGATTTCATAACACGCAATTGCAAAATTGCAATTCTGAGAACATATCAGTCTTTTTTCCCCTCTCAAAAAATTTTATAACTCACATTTTCGAGTTTTTATCTTACAGTTCTAAGAAAACCGTCAACTGGTTTCCAAACATGTATTAAAAATTTTATAAAATGCTTAATATGTAAGCCACTAAATTTTTGTGCAAGATATCGATTAAGGTAATTAATCAACTTTTCAGAATTCAACATGCATTCATGACACAACAAACCTGGGAACATCTATAAATAAATGAAATAGCATCAGTTTCAGTTTCTTAATTATGGCACTAACAATGCATGTTAATACATAGCATACAAAGCATTGTTAATACAAATCCAAATATGTGTTGTTAACCTGAATTAAATATGTGATTATCATATGTTCTAGATGGAAGTGATTGTAGGGGATTTCGGGATAGTGGTGGTTCCTCGGGATGGAGCTGACACAGAAAGAATAATGAACCATTCATCTGTGCTCCGAAAGCATAAGGTATTATTTGGGGAGTTTGGGATACCTAGTAAGCTATTTACTGCGTAGTAGTTGTTTTAGTACACAGTCAATGCATGAGCATATTTGCTGTTTTGTGATGTTTACACAGCTTTGGTTTTCCTTTCACAGGACAATATAATCGTCGTAAAGGATGAAATCGACCACCCGATGTCAGTCGTCAGTTCCACCAAGAGCAGGTGCGTGTTCTCACCGTCTACGCATAATTCATCTCTCCGTTCTGTACCGTAACCTTCTTTGCTTTTCTCCTCACCAGACTGGCTCTTCAGCACGGCGACGGTCACGTAGTGGATTACCTGAGCCAGCCTGTCATCGACTACATCCTGCAGAGTCAGCTCTACATCAACGCTTCTGGATAGGATGGGGAAGTCCACTTCCGAGCCGTCAGTCATCCCTGTCTGTCTCTCTGTGTGTAATCTAGAGTATAATCCTCCTGTGCTACCACTGCTTTTCCATGTAGAGGAGCATTAATCTGTCCTCCCCTCTTACTCGTGTCTCATTGGGATGTACAGCACTGTGCCTGAGGGATCTGCTCCACCAATCAGCTTTAAGGGACTGGGTGGGCTTAGGTGCCCAAAAGGAGGATGAGGAGAGAGCCTCGCTGCCACTATGACAGAGTGTTTTTGATTGAATTAGATAATTCATTGCCTGCTATGATGTCGGTCTTTGCTGTTGATTTAATACTCTCTGTTCTCGTAGTTGCATGCCTCTAAGGGTTTTCTTTCAGCGCATGAGTGTTTGAAATACCACGTAGACCGTAGTCTGTGGTTACAGTGTTTGCAAAAAACTGTGCTTAGACTCATCTCATCTCTAAATACATTTTCTACTCATCAATCAACTGTATGTACAGATAACATCTCATATACTGTATTATGCCTCAATGTTTTGTCTTCAATGTGCATTCATGTATACGTGGAGTATTTGGTTGCACATTAAAGAATGCGATTTCATTTACTTTGCTTTCGTGCACATTTACTTCTCACACAGCTCCTTTTGCTCGACATTAACATGCTAACATGCCACAGAGATGTGATGTCTAGTAAAGCCGGTCACTGCCTGTGCATCAAACCATTCGTTTCAGGATGAGATTCCTTGCACTTTCGTTTGTTTTGTGAAGAGACCACGCTGAGATCGTTAGAGTTTTATGTTCACGTTAGACAAGGACAAAAAATTATATGCTTTTAATGGATAGTTCATCCAAAAATGAGAATTCTTTCATTAATTGCTCACCCTCATGTCGTTCCAAACCCGTAAGACCTTCGTTCAGCTTCAGAACACGAATTAAAGAAGTTCACTTCCAGAACAAAAATTTACAGATAATTTACTCACCCCCTTGTAATCCAAGATGTTTGTGTCTTTCTTTCTTCAGTCGATAAGAAATAATTTCAGGAATTATCTCCATACAGTGGAGTTCAATGGTGCCCTCAAGCACTCCCCAACTCCCCAACAAAATCATCCTACATGGCTGCACAAGTACTGCTTACAAAGTGAACATGCAAAGAACATCAAACGCCCTTTACAAAAAAAGATAAAACAGAGATGTAGGATGATTTTGACGTTGAAGAAGAAAACCACACAGGAGTTTTTTGACCTACCCTAACTGTACTGACCCGGATTACACAGACTACATGTGCGCATTGCAGAGACGAGACAAGATGAGCATTTGAGGTTAAAAAGTATATAAACTGTCAATTTGTTTAGAATATGACCGATCGTTTCACTATATAAGACCCTTCTTCCTCGGCTGGGATCGTTTAGAGACATTTGAAGCTGCATTTAAACTGCATTTTGGAAGTTTAAACTTAGGGGCACCATTGAAGTCCACTATATGGAGAGAAATTCCTGGAATGTTTTCCTCAAGAAACATAATTTCCTTACGTCTGAAGAAAGAAAAACACAAACATCTTGGATGACAACTTCTCCTTTAAGATATGTTTTTGATGAAATCCCAGCTTTTTGACCCTGAATAAACAGCAATGTAACAAATGTTCCCAGGCCCAGAAACGTAGTAAGAACATCTGTAAAGTAGTCAATATGACAACAGTGGTTCAACCGACAAGAATACTTTTTGTGCTTAGAGAAAGCAAAAATAATGACTTTATTCAACAGTTATTGTTCCCTGAGTTTCCTTCTTCCGCCATTACGCAGAAATAATTGCGGAAAACGGTTACTCGGAAGAGTTCAAGCTCTCGGATTGCATCGAAAATATCTTGATTTTTGGTCTTACGGGTTTGGAACGACATGAGGGTGAGTAATTAATGACAAAATTTTCATATCTGGGTGAACTAACCATTTAAAAACTTTCTTAAAGCCGTTTGATGGCTGAAACATCCTTTAAATGATTCAATTATGATTTGAGCTGACATGAAATGTCAATATGCTGCACATCTAACAATGAATCAAAGTGTATTTGATGAGAAGAATAACAGATTCAATGAATTATGTATGTTGTACATAATTGATTTTGAGCGGTTTTGCGAGTTTATGGGAGGCTCCGGTTTTACGATATGAAGAAGCCTTCAATATACTGTGATTATTGTTTTTCATATGATAAAGTCTCCGGTGAAACGATATTTTATTTTGATCATTAAAACCAGAGACTTCTCATTAATGAAACTAGAATGTTAAAATGTTAATCTTCAGAAATGTAAAGCCTATTAAAATACTGATATTCCTTGTGTAACTACGTCATACCCGCCCGTGTTTACTAGGTTTACTGTATCTCATATGTTGATTATGTACATCCTCACAGACATTAAAGGAGAAATATAACACCCTCATTTCATTTTTTGAATGGATTATGCTTCTCTAATATAGAGAATTATTAAACACACACTGATACCTCACTGTTTGCATCAACATGCACGCATGATCTTTTCCATTTTCATTAAGCCGTCACTATAGCAACTGGTGTATCAGGAATCACTTGGAGACTTAAAATTTTCTCTCAATGTAAATTCATTAAAAACAGTGGGAAATGTACCACAAATAATATATTTTTTCATAGTTTTGGCATGCTGCATTTTTCTGTAGCTCTACAATCTTCACTGCTTCCTTGCATTGTTCATGCCTTCATTCAACATCATGAGCAACAGAAATAGATATTGTTAATGATATTGTTTGTTTCTTGTATTTTTATTGCTTTTAAATTGATTATAGAGATAAATCTCCTTGTATACATATAAAACACCATGTA
Organism: Labeo rohita; assembly: GCF_022985175.1. Classification (NCBI taxonomy): domain Eukaryota; kingdom Metazoa; phylum Chordata; class Actinopteri; order Cypriniformes; family Cyprinidae; genus Labeo; species Labeo rohita. The sequence continues at coordinate 24,468,904 of NC_066870.1, read as the reverse complement.
AGATTATAAGGTTCTGTTTTAAAGATGCTAAAACTGTAGATCCTAGTTTTAGATCTTCAATATTATTCATTTTTTAGTTAGTTGTCAATGGTGTAAAGCATGTGTAAGTGTGTCTGCGACTTTGCGTAATGTCTTATATGAATATATTTCTACTTTATAGTGGCTATTCGATAAGCATTAAAAAACTGAAAAAGTATGTTGCCATGATAATAACTCAATGTCCTTGATGACAATAATGAATTTAATAAAACAAAGCAGAACACAAAATAATGAAAATTGTTAGTTTGTGCATTTCTTTCATGTTTAAAAGTATTTTTCACTAGATGCTGAAGCAGATGGAGAACAATTACAAATATGATGTGTATTTATCTAATGACCCAAAACAAAATATCTTTGGCAATCATGCAATATCATTAACCTCATTTCGAACTTCACAGTAAAAATTTTCAAAAATTAGAAAAACAAATTAAACTGAAAAAATAAATACTAAAAAATTCTCTCACACAGTACAAAATCAAGTTATGACAATAAACACTCTTTAGTTAAAAAGGAGCGCTGGTAAGTTCATAGATTAAACTATGTAACATTGTGATTTGGCCTTGCAGTAACTCAAAGCCTTTATGGCCTTTCAATAGGTGGTATATTATAACAGCCATTGGGAATGCTTTTACGGATCTCCTCTAAGTTGGCAATGTCAGCCAGGATGGTGTCAATGTCATTGATCATGCCTGCAATGGTGGCTCTCTGCTGGGCTTCCTTCTGCTCCAGGTCCCTGAGTCTGGGCCTCAGCTCCTTCTCCACACGGCTGCGGCTTTTAGTGACGGCGTCCTCTAGCTCGGCCAGTCGTGTGTCGTCAACTATCCCAGGAACGGTCCCTGGAAAATAATATTACAGTGATGGTGAATCCTTGCTCAGGATATATAAATATATTTATTTTAAAAATTGGTTTTGTTAATTAAAATTATAATCTAAATTATAATCTAATCTAAAATATAAATAAAAGATAAAACATTTTAACAAAATTTAGAAATGGTTCCTAGGCTGAAATAAAATAAAAAGTTTAAGTCAAAAATTACCTAAACTGAGTAAAAATAAATTAAAGCTAAATAGAAAACTAACAAAAAAATACTAAAAAATGATAAAAGCACATAACCAGAACTTAAAAAAAATTGAATTAAAATTGAACATAAACACACCACTCTGAAAACACTGGGTTAAAAACAGTCCAGTAAAACTACCCAGAAGGTTGGGTTAAACATTTAACTCAACCGCTACGTCAAAACAACCCAGTCACTGGGTTTGTCCATATTTCACCCAGCACTGGGTTGTTGTTGTTGTTTTTTTTAAAAGATTTATTTTTGGCCTTTTTACTTTTTTTATTACAATAGGACAAATCATAGATGACAGGAAGTGAAGTGGGAGAGAGAGAAGGGGGCAGGATCAGGAAAGGTTCTCAAGCCTGGATTTGAACTCGGGACACCCTAGCACAATGGCGCTGTGCTAATAATACTAAAATAACACTGTTTCACAATGCATTTGAGTGCATGTTTTGCATATAGTGAATTATTGTTATAACTCACCACCCAGTGAGCTCATAATATCAGTGATTGTCTTCAAAGTATCGTTAACAGCATCCCTGGCGTTCTTCGCGTTTTCAAGTGCCCCAGTGGACGCCAAGATAGCCTGATAAAACAACAAAGAAAAGAAAATTTTGCATATATCTTCACATTTACATTTGATTTCAAATATCCTTCTCAAATAGTTTGACATAAGCAGACATTCTTACATTCTTGGCTTGAGTTAACTGTGCTTTTGCCTTGTTTTTCTCTTCATTCATTTTGTCTCTAGTTACAGTTGTCCCTGTCTTCAGTCCATCCACGTCCTCTTTCAGTTTAGTGGCAGCTTCCAAAATATCCAAAGAGGGTGGAAGAGCATTGGTCATTCCCTGTGGAGACACACACAAGCACCCTGTGAGCACATTCAAAACGTTTCGTATACGATTCCAATAAGCTCACTCAGCTCGGGTCATTTATTAAAGCTAGTGACAGACGTTGTGAGAAACTGATCTGGTCTTTCTGTGAAATCTACATAATAATGGCAATGGCACAAATTCTGTGAGCACTCAAGGTAACAGGTCACCATGTAGTACCTCCAGTTTGTTTGCAGTGCTTGTAAGACTGTCAATGGTTTCCTGAGCATCTCTGTAGTGAGTAGACATTGCATCTAGAATGTCCTGAGTCTTAATGTTGTCAGCTGCAGCCTTCTGGATTGTGGCATTGATAGCAGGAAGTTTTCTAATAGCGGCATCTGCCAGATCCTTACTGCTACTGATCTGGTCATCAAATCCTAAATAAAGACACAATAAAGAAATGCATATTTTTTAAAAGGGTTAGGGATAATTGTGTTAGATAGTTTAAATGATGACAGAACATTATCCGGAGATAATGCTCAAAAGGTCAGGTAGGTAAGAGTTGTTTTTAAATTAATACTATTATTTATGCATTAAAATTATCAAAAATAACAGCAAAAACATTTATACAAAATATTTCTATTTCTAATCATAGCTGTTCTTTTGAACAGCACATCTATTTTTAATACTGATTATGAAAAATCATGTGACACTAAAGATGGGAGTAATGGCTACTAAAATGTAATAATGTAAAATATATTAAAACAAAACAGTTATTTTAATAATAACAGGGGCTGCGATGAAATTATCTCTGTAGCTAATTATTGGACAGTCACTGTCTCTGATGAATAAACAAATTAACATTTAAATAGAAATATTTTACAGTATTCCTGTTTTACTGTATTTTAATCAAATAAATGCAGCCTTGGTGAGTGTAAGAGACTCCTTCAAATTTATTAAAAAACCTTAAAGACCTTTTGACTGACAAACTCTTTAACTGTAGTGCATAATATTTAATAGCTTGTAGAATTCAGGTGTTAATCCATACCTTTGAGCGTCTCTAGTGTCTTATCCAGACTATCCTTGTTGTTGGCAAAGATTTCCAGAGATTTATTTTTAATTGCTTCAGCTGCATTTGCCCTGGCGAGAAGTTTGTCTTGAACCTTAATTAAAGGAAAAACAATTGTTAATTTTCCCGTTGATCCAGGAACAGCCATTTAATGTTTGCACCGAGATATATAAATCTTTCTGCAAATTCTCGGTTGACTATTGTCAACATTAAGCTCAATTTTTAGTCATCACATTATTACACATTGGTTTCTGAACATCAGAGAATCAGGTGTACCTGTTGGAAACCCTTGGCCTTGTTGAACAGATCATCTGTCTCTTTCTGCTCACTGAGCATGTACTGCTGAAAGTCCTGGTACTGTGATAAATTCCCTTCCACCATACCCTTCAGACCATCAAACTTCGAAAGCACACCAGCAATGTCCTTCTGCAAAAACAGAAAGATAATAGTACACATTGTTCATTTTATATTGTGTATTTTTGTAGACTTCAGTATAAACAACAAACATTTTGTGGAAGTGCATAAGGGATTTAACAAGGACCTGTATTTCCCTATTTTTACTTCAACTCTTCTATAAACATAGATATTTTATTCAGACTGACTACCTTCAGGGGCTTCGGAAGCTTCTTCTCCAGGTCAGATAACTGTTTAAGAGCATTCTGAGCCACTTCGCTCTCCTTAACCGCTGCATCAGTCAGCTGAATGGCCTTGTTATCCATGTTAAGCACTTTAGTTACATCTGCTTCATACCTGAAAACAAAATCATTAGAAAGTAAGGTCACAGGCTTTACTTCTGTGGAGAAAATGAACTGGTTTAACTGGTTTAAGCTATAAGCAACTTACTGTCTTTTGAGGTCCCTGAGCTCGTCTTTGACCTTATTTTCTCGGCTGATGACACCACGGATGAGATCTACGGCTTTCTCAGATTCTGCTAGAGAATTGGCTGCGATGGTCTCCACAGTCACTGCCTCACCTTGGTGCCTGGCAAAAAAATACCCTTCAGTCAGTTACATATTTTAGATGCACAATAAGTCAATAAATTTCAGTTTTTGATTTAGGACTTTAGGTCTGGGTAACAGTTCAGAACCACCACATTTTAATGAAAAACTGTTGGAAACCTATTAATGCTTTTGTTGGCTAAGCAACTGCCTTATTAATGCACAGGCAGTTATGGATCACAACATGTTGAGTTGTTTCACTGTTTGTGGCATTTGAGAATAACACATGACTTACTGCTCAGCAAGATTAGCAGCTCTCTGAACCAAATCAGACAAGGTGTCAGCGCCTGGCACCGCATCACCTGAGGGAAACTCCTAAAAATAGACATATGAGGGAATGAGGGAATGCTGAGAATTTTCAAAACAATGACTATACTTTTATTAACCTTCTATGTGGCTGTAAAAACACTCAACTGAAAGCCTGAAGCTAAAAAAACACCTATATTAAAATAATAACACCCATTAAAATATAATAATTAAATACTTACAGCCTGTTGGATGTCCCATTTTGCCTGTTGCAGTTTTAACCTGATGTCACTGATGAGATTACGGATTTCTGAAACTTCCGTTCTGTACTGCTGATCCTTGTTTTTGATCCCATCCACTGTTGTCAACAAAGTCTCCATTTTTCTGTCCTCTCTCAGCTGGGATCGGCTAATGCTTGCCAGTTTATCTTGAAGCTGTTTCTCTGTATCTGTTTGGTTTAAAAAAAAGCCAGTCTTAAAAACAGACAATAAACTTGACGCAATAAATTAAACAAGATAAATAAATTATTTTCATACCTGTGAGTTTATTTGCTCTAAATTCCAGATTTTGCACCATGACCTCTGCGGCCTTAATAGCTTGTTCCATCTGAGCATCGTTGACTGGAGCATTTTCACCTCCTATTCCTTCAAATAAATCTTCCATTTCTTGCAGCTGCCTTGCATAAACCTCTATCTGATGAAAAAACACAATGTTTGGCATTTACTTACTGTCATTTGTCAACAGTTATTCATATACCTCTACTTAAACAGGTGTGCAGGGACTGGATCCAACAATACAGTAAATGCCATCATTTAATGTTTCCAATCATTTCTAACCTTGAGTGAACAGGCTGTTTTTTCTCTTGTTTTACAGATTTGGTAAATGCACTAGAGTTAACAGCAGTGAGATTCTGTGTGTGCTGGTCCCTCTGCAAACAGCACATTTAATTCCACCCACACAGGCAGTGTTCAAGATCAGTGCCAAAGCAACATACCGTTACATCACTCTCCAGATAATAAACAGTCATCAAATCCAGCAGGACTCACTCGTTTTTTCTTTCACACAGCGCAGAGTATAAAGTGCTTTTGATATGATATTAAATGGTCATAATTTTTTGTCATGGTTAAATCACACACTCGTGCACATGTTAAATATATATATATATATATATATATATACACACACACACACACATATCGTTTCTGACAATTCTGACCTTTTTTCTCGCAGTTGCAAGTTTATATCTTGCAACTTTAACTTTTTTTCAGTTGTGATACAAACTCATAATTCAAACTTTTTTTCAGAATTTCAAGTTCATATTTCACGATCTAAGAAAAAAGTCAAAATTGCGAGATGTAAACTCACAGTTGTGAGGAAAAAAAGTCAGAATTTCGGGATACAAACTCGCATTTGCAAGAAAGAAGTCAGAACTGTGAGATAAAAAACTGCATGTAATTCGCAATTGTTATTGTTTATATCATGCAGTTCTAAGAAAAAAGTCAGAACTGTGAGATGTGTACTCGCAATTGTAAAAAAAAGTCAGGCTTGTGAGAAAATAAGTCAGAATTGCGAGATATAAACTTGGAATTGCAAGAAAAAAGTAGATTCTGACTGTATAACTCGCAATTGTGAGTTTATATCTCACAATTCTAAGAAAAAAGAATTGTGAGGAAAAACGTTAGGATTGCAAGAAAAAAAATCTGAATTGCAACACAAACTTGGAATTGTGTAAAAAAAAAGTCAGAATTTTGAGAAAAAAGTCAGAATTGCAAGACGTAAAATCGCAATTATGTGAAAAAAAGTCAGAGTTGCGAGAAAAACTAAGAATTGTGAGATATAAATTCGCAATTGTGAGAAAAAAAGGTCACAATTGCAAGAAAAAAAACAGGATTGCAAGAAAAAAGTCTGAATTGCAAGATGTAAACTATGAGATGTAAACTCGCAGTTGCAAGATTTGCGAATTGCGAGAAAAAAGTCTGAATTGTGATGTAAACTCGTAATTGGAAGAAAAAAGTCAGAACTGCGAGATGCAAACTCACAATTTGCGGGGAAAAAAGTCAGAATTGCAAGTGTTGACTCGTTATTGACTCGCAATTGCAAGTTTATATCTCACAATTCTGAGAAAAAAAGTCAGAATTGTGACAAAAAAGTCTTAAGTGCAAAGAAAAAAATCAGAATTGCAAGATATAAACTTAGAATCACGGAAAAAAAGTCATAATTGTGAGATACAAACTCACATTCGCGAGAGAAAAAAATGTCAGAATTGCGAGATGTAAACTTGCAATTGTGAGAAAAAAGTCTTTTTTTGAATTATGATAGAATTTTGAGGCTACAATAATATTACTTCTCATATCATACTAATACATTTTCTTTATTTTGTTTTCAGTTCTGAAATGTCTTACCTTGCTCTTGACTGGGTTAAAGCAGGAAGGACATGTTGATTTGTCACACTTAAGTCCGTCGTAACCCTCCTTACACTTGCACTGTCCTTTACCGTTGCATGAATTTGACACAGAACCCTGTCGGTTACAGTTACAAGCTACAGGGAGACAGGAGCAGAACAGAGGTGACTATCATTGTTATGTATTTTGCATTTCACTTGTACTGTCTACAACATTACATTCAGGCTTGTCTCAGTATTTTTCCATACCCTGACATGGCTCTGTGGGGTAACTGTGGTAGTATCCATCTTCACAGTTCTCACACTTGGGGCCAGTGCTGTGATCCAGGCACTTAAGACACTCCCCTGTTCGGCGGTCACAGTTGCCGACAGCGTTCTGATCCATGTGGCCATGACATTGGCAAGGCTGACACTGTTTGGGAGGGCCATACTCTCCCATAGGGTCTCCATAGAAACCATCATCACAGATTTCACAACGGGAGCCTTTAAAAAAACATGTGTTATTAGTAAATAATAGCTCCATAGTGATTAACAGCACAATAATTTAATAAGAAGAAAACAATAAGAATTACACAGTTAATTTATAGTTACATTTAAATTTTACAAATCGCCAGAGCCAGTTATTACCAGAAAATGAAACAAGTTTGTGTACATAATAACAGACTTTTACATTTTGGGTGCACTATTCCTTTAAGAACATCTACGTCATGTTTCCCTGTTCTTTTACTCTGTGTTCCTCACCTGTAGTCCCCCGGGGACAGCGAGTGCACATCACCTCCTGGGTTCCAGGAATAACATAGCAAGCCTCACCCTCGGGACAAGGACACTTCTGGCAGGAGCTGGACTGTTGGCGGTTGACATAATAACCTTTAGGGCACATCTGCAGATTTGGTATCTCATCAGCTGAGTAACAGCCTCCTGTAAACACAACAAATCCATTTCTCAGCTCAGACTTTTCTTCATAACAAAACACATCAAAAAACACCAACATGTGTTAAACACTAAAACAACAAACCTGTTTCTGGATCACAAGTTCCACCCTGACAGGAGCAGGGATCACAAGGGCTTTGGGGACCTTGACCGGGGAAACGTCTCTTGTATCCTGTGGCACAGCGTTCACAAAACAGTCCATCATAACCAGCAGGGCATCTGCACTGTTCTACCCAGACAGCAGGGGTGCCGGGACCCAGTTTGGCTGACACCAGAGAGACATCATCCAGATAACCACGTCCTGTTGTGAAAGCAGATATACAGTTATTTTATTTTGTATTATGTTGTGTGTGCATGTTTTTGACAATATATGCAGCTCAGTGATACATTATCAGAGTGGAAAGATTAAAGACTCACCGTTTTCACCAAATGTTCCTCTTATTTTGATGGCTGTAAGGTTGCTCAAAAGTCTTTGAAATTCTGTGGATGAGAGCTGTGGTTTCCATTTGCTGCCAGGCTGTTCGTCCAGTCTATGAAATATAATATGCGTTAGAATATTTTTATTTAAACAGAACAATGAAAATATCTCTAAAATTGGCCAAAAACAGATATGGTACCCATATGTCACATATGCCTAAAATGAATAGACTTAAACAGAAACATGAACCAGGGCAAGCACCACTCACATTTCTTCAGAAAACACAAACTAGGAGTCGACCGATATGTGCTGTTCAGGACAGATGGCAGTACTGATTATTACAGATTTTGAACCAATATATCTTTGGTGTAAAAATGAAATTTAATGTAAAAATTAAGAATAACAAGCATTCTGACAAATTTTTTTAAATGCTTTTAAATAATTTTATCAGCAAATCGGTTTTGAAATTGACCGATATAAACAATTCATGCAAGAAGCACGATATTATCGGACTGATATCGTAATCAGCAAATAATGACTTTATATATAAATATCGCCATCGACCTGATATAAAAAAATATGCTGTTTCTGATTAAATACAGCAGTATTTGATGTCATGAAATCATTAGTATGTTTTGATTTAAAGGTCAGAAGCTAGAGCTTACATGAATAAAAATAAAAAAATCACACACATGACACTTTTAAATTAAATATTTTTTTATATACTGATTTATTGATTAATGTGTAATATGTGAACCTAAACCACAAAACCAGTATTAGCACAGGTATATTTGTAGCAATAGCCAACAATACACTGTATGGGTCAAAATTATCGTTTTTTCTTTTATGCCAAAAATCATTAGGATAGTAAGTAAAGATCATGCTACATAAAGATATTTTAAAATTTCCTACCATAAATATATCAAAACTTATTTTTTGATTAGTAATATGCATTGCTAAGAACTTAATTTGGACAACTTTAAAGGCGATTTTCTCAATATTTTGATTTTTTTGCACCCACAGATTACAGATTTTCAAATAGTTGTATCTCGTCCAAATATTGTCCTATCATAGCTTATTTATACAGAATTCAGAGGATGTATAAATTTCAATTTTAAAAAATTTACCCTTATGACTGGTTTTGTGGTCCAGGGTCATATATGTTAATTTTTTTAAACAAAAAATATATATTTTCTGAATTTTTACAACTCTTTTTCTTCAGACCATTTACAAATGTTAAATCTTAAAATAAAATGTTAAGGTTACCACTATATTTTTCTGAAAAAAAAAAAAAATAATAATAATAAAATAAATAAATAAATAAAAATGCAGTAATTGATATATAGTTTATTTATAATTATTTTCAAAGATTTAATGTATTGTCATTATAAAATAACTTCATTAGTGTTTATTTAATTTTCACAAATAAGTTCTTGCTAAAAACTAACCAAAATAAAAAATAATTTGCTTATAATTTCCGCACAGGAGAGACTTGTTGTTGTTTCCAAACAACAGGAAATATATATGTATCAGCATTGGCTATCGGCCAATTTATGTGACTCACTTGAATGTGTAGGTGATTTTCTTGCCACAGGAAACCACAGTCCTCAAGTCTCCTAGCGAAGCAGCCACTCTAAGACCTGCTCCTTCTAGGATAACATCAGAGGTGGAAGGACGACGGATACCTCTGTCCAGACGCAGAGAGAAGCTAAGCGTCTGACCGTAGCTCAAAGCCTGATTGCCCAGGTAAGATGCTACATTAAACACAGAAGCACAGAAGAGTCAAGGAAATGGCAATACATCAGTGATGGTTTGTTCCTGACAAGTCATAAAAAATGTAATCAACATACCTGGAGCAAACAGATAAACAGGAAGGATCTCCTTAGAGATGACCTCAAGATCTTTGTGAGTGGGCGACCACCTAAATTGCACTTGTGAAGGATTCACCCCTTGAGCAGTTGCGGCTTTCCAACCCTCAGGTCCTGTGAGACGAGACAAACATTTGAATTAAATGAACAACTAAAACCAAATGTGATTTAGAAAAACCAGAGATTATACATTAACCTCACCATTTTCAAAAGTCGAAGTGATGTTGTAAACGGAAAATCCTTCAGCTGAGGAGCACACACTTGAATGTCCATTGCAAAAGCAGGGCAGGCACTCCTTTTGATTATACGTGAGACGGCCACTGATACGTGACCGACAGCTTAGCCTGCATAAGAAGAACATTGATTGAACCTGCATAGTAATAGTTACATACCAGGCAGAGATGTAAGGCTCACTATTCTCACCTCAAAGGCTCACATCCACTGGCAGTGACTGGAGAGCCATCTTCACAGCGGTCACACTTGTCTCCATAAACTCCTTGTTTGCAAGCACACCGTCCCTCACTGTTACAGAGTGGCCCTTGAGAACCTGAAGAGAGCAAAGTATATGCATTTTGTACAACTTTACTTATACTTTGAAACTATTAAAAATGGATAAATGTATTTTCACCGTAAAACAAAGTAGCAAAACAAGTATCATTTATTTTAAAGAATTTTAGAATGAGTAAAGATTTAAATCAAAATATATCACAAAATGCTCCTAGATTTGTTTTTCACAAAGTTCCTAGATTTTTAAATAAGAAAAAAAGCATATTATTTAAAATGAAAAAGTTTGAAGTGAACTTTGAGGAGCATGTTAATATGATGAACTACATTGCCGTTTAAAAGTTTGGGATCAGTAAGATTTTTAATGTTTTTTAACAAAGTTTCTTATGCTCATCAAGGCTGCACTTACTTGATCAAAAATACAGAAAAAAATATTGTGAAATATTTCTACGATGTAAAACAACATTTTTCTATTTTAATATACATTAAAATCTAATTTATTCCTGTGATCAAAGCTGAATTTTCAGCATTACTTCAGTCTTCCGTGTCACATGATCTTTCAGAAATAATTAATACATGCTTAATATTTTTTTGGAACCTGTGATACTTTTTTCAGGATTCTTTGATGTCTGAAGTTAAACACAACAGCATTTATTCAAAATTAAAATCTTTTCTAACAATATACACTACCATTTAAAAGTTTGTGGTTAGTACATTTTTATTCTTTTTCTTTCTTTCTTTCTTTCTTTTTTTTTTTTAAAGAAATTAATACTTTTATTCAGCAAGGATGTTTTGAATCGATAAAAAATGACTTAAATTGTTCAAAAAGATTTATATCTCAAATAAATGCTGTTCTTTTAACATTTTTATTCATCAAAGAATCCTGAAAAAAGTATCACAAGTTCCAAAAAATATTTGGCAGCACAACTGTTGCCAACATAGATTATTCTAATAATAAATCAGCATATTAGAATGATTTCTGAAGGATCATGTGACATTTAATGGCTAATGAAAATTTAGTTTTGACAGGAATAAATTATATTTTAAAGCATATATAAAAATAGAAACCATTATTTTATATTGTAATAATATTTTGCAATATTATTGTTTTTTCTGTATTTTGATCAAATAAATGCAGCCTTGATGAGAATACGAGATTTCTTGATGACCATGGGACCTGTTGGTTAAAAAATTAATTAAAAAGCGTCTCATAAAGTCAAAAATTGATTAGCAGATGCTGCTTGGTTTGATATTTTCCGTAAAATACAAAGGAACTGAGACATTTTTAAGAGTCATTTAAATGTCCAAATATTTTGATTCTGAAACATTAATTAAAGAAAAATTGACTACAATGTTCAACACAATTGAAATAAATTGAAATTGTAATTTATAAATATACTTTAAAAATACAGATTTAAGTTTATATGAGATGAAAGGTCATATCACAATATGTGATGAAATAATTGCATTTAACTGTGGCCATCAAAGAACCATGAACATGCAAATGTGTTGTTACTGAAATATTAACTTAAATTCTCAGGGGGCACTTTAAGTAAATATTTTATGTCTCAGGGGTTTGTTCACCCAAAACAATGTTTTCCTGTATGACTTGGAACATAAAAGGAAAGTAAATTCATTTTTATTTTTGGACGAAATCTCTTTTGCCAACAAAAAAAGACCTTATCTAAAAGCAGCAGCTCACCTGCAGTGTTGCAGTTGCAAGGCGCACAATTGTCTCCTGCCCTCTGGTGGAAGAATCCTTCCTTACAGCTTTCACAGTGCCGCCCTTCAGTGTTTCCCTGGCAGTTTACACAGTAGAGTCCCAGCTGATCTGCTCTGCAGTACTGTGCCTTACCATGACATGAACAGACAGCGGAGGCTGCAAGACAACATGCCAAGATGGGTTACGTGGTGTCAGTAAATTTTCCCTATTCAAAGCGGGAACCTATAAAGACGTTCTGTGGTAAAGGAATCTGCTGAATAAGTAGACATTTTACAGTCTTTGAAAAGACAGTATCACTGCACATTGTCAAAATTAACTGGCGCCAGTCAAGTTTTTAGTGGTATTGCTGTGAGCATGGGAAAGTAACATCTAAAGACCGTCTAACACCTATAAAAACAAACGATTTCCACAAACGCAGAAAATGACACCACACCCTAAGGTATATTCACTCACTCTTCAGGATATTATATAGACAATTACTCAAACCACAAACCATAAGCTACTGAGAGAATACAATGACAAAACCTCACATGTCTAAGGATCAACAAGTATCTGAAAGATTCTCCGGACATCTAGGGCTGGACAGCTTTTAAAAGGCAAGAAGAAATGCCCCCAGCTGTGTAAACACATACGATCATGTAGGATTACCTGCAATAAGACAACCTAGTCCATGTTCAGCCAGGCCTACAGTGTTGAACACACCAACGGTAATGGATGTTAAATAATAGACCGGCTTTGAGGGTAGGACAAGCTCACTCTTGTAGGTAATTTATCGCAAAGGAATAATGAGGTAACATCAAGTGAGCATGAACCAAACCTCATCCACTCAGAACACACATTCCATTCCTCCTAACGGAGCAACATCAGGGTCCCTCACAGGTGAGCAACACAGGCAGGCAGCAACAACAGCCTCTCAGTGAGAGACAAAACTACCCAGCTGTTAGACAACAGTCAGTCTTACAAGGCCCCGGGGGCTTTTTTTTTTTTAAATTTATATTTTCTTTTTTATTATTTCTTCTTTAACACTACCTTGTTATGTATTACCTTGGCATTAGAAATTGGTTAACACTGCCTCAGCCCAGAAAAAAAGGGGTCAAAATTGTACCTTTTGGGTACAACAGCTTGTCACTGGAGCAGTAACCTTAAAAGGACATCTGTGTACCTTTTACCCCTAATAGGTACATATTAGTACCTATTAGTACTACAGTAGTAATTTGTATGCTTAAGGTACTATGTACCTATTACACTGTAAAAAACAATTTGTTGAGTCAACTTAAAATAATTTGTAACCTGGCTGCCTTAAAATTTTAAGTTTAGTCAACTCAAAAAAAGTTTAGTCAACTTGAAATGTTAGGTTGCACTAAGTAACAACTTAGATATTTGTGTTTGCTAAACTTAACAGATGGGTAAGTAAGATGCCTTAAAATTTTAAGTTGATTCAA